>NW_022060793.1:0-30782 GCF_003285725.1 Scaptodrosophila lebanonensis
AAAATTTAATTATCGATTTGGCAAGCGCTAAGGTACTATAAGGTAGAAATCGCATAGGATGGTCGACTACAATATTGACCTTAATTTTTCAGAATTTCACTATTTAAGTCACAATATTATTATGTTTAATTGTGTCCAAATTCAAAATTTAATTATCGGTTTGCAGCAACACTTAGGTACTTGGTATGAGAATCGCAGAGGGGGCGCCCACTTTATTTTAACTTATTAGCAGAAATTTCACTATTTAATTTCACAAATTATTATTTAATTTGTTCAACCAAATTTCAAATTTAATTATCGATTTGGCAGCACTTAGGTACTTGGTATGAGAATCGCAGAGGGAGGGCGCCACACTATTTGAACTTAATTATTCAGAAATTTCACTATTTAATTTCACAATATAATATTTCTTTTCAGAAATTTTAAAATTTAATTATCGATTTGGCAGCGCTTAGGTACTTGGTATGAGAATCGCAGAGGAGGGGCGCCCACAATATTTGAACTTAATTATTCAGAAATTTCACTATTTAATTTCACAATATAATATTCTTTTTTCAGAAATTTTAAAATTTAATTATCGATTTGGCAGCGCTTAGGTACTTGGTATGAGAATCGCAGAGGAGGGCGCCCACACTATTTGAACTTAATTATTCAGAAATTTCACTATTTAATTTCACAATATTATTATTTAATTTGTCACAAATTTCAAAATTTAATTATCGATTTGGCAGCGCTTAGGTACTTGGTATGAGAATCGCAGAGGAGGGCGCCCACAATATTTGAACTTAATTATTCAGAAATTTCACTATTTAATTTCACAATAGTATTATTTATTTTTCACAAATTTAAAATTTAATTATCGATTTGGCAGCGCTTAGGTACTTGGTATGAGAATCGCAGAGGAGGGCGCCCACAATATTTGAACTTAATTATTCAGAAATTTCACTATTTAATTTCACAATAGTATTATTTATTTGTCACAAATTTCAAAATTTAATTATCGATTTGGCAGCGCTTAGGTACTTGGTATGAGAATCGCAGAGGAGGGCGCCCACACTATTTGAACTTAATTATTCAGAAATTTCACTATTTAATTTCACAATATT
The DNA here is from genome assembly GCF_003285725.1 of Scaptodrosophila lebanonensis. NCBI lineage: Eukaryota > Metazoa > Arthropoda > Insecta > Diptera > Drosophilidae > Scaptodrosophila > Scaptodrosophila lebanonensis. The sequence continues at coordinate 1,107 of NW_022060793.1, forward strand.
ATTATTTAATTTGTCACAAATTTCAAAATTTAATTATCGATTTGGCAGCGCTTAGGTACTTGGTATGAGAATCGCAGAGGAGGGCGCCCACACTATTTGAACTTAATTATTCAGAAATTTCACTATTTAATTTCACAATATATTATTTCTTTTTCAGAAATTTTAAAATTTAATTATCGATTTGGCAGCGCTTAGGTACTTGGTATGAGAATCGCAGAGGAGGGCGCCCACACTATTTGAACTTAATTATTCAGAAATTTCACTATTTAATTTCACAATATAATATTTCTTTTTCAGAAATTTTAAAATTTAATTATCGATTTGGCAGCGCTTAGGTACTTGGTATGAGAATCGCAGAGGAGGGCGCCCACACTATTTGAACTTAATTATTCAGAAATTTCACTATTTAATTTCACAATAGTATTATTTATTTTTTCACAAATTTAAAATTTAATTATCGATTTGGCAGCGCTTAGGTACTTGGTATGAGAATCGCAGAGGAGGGCGCCCACAATATTTGAACTTAATTATTCAGAAATTTCACTATTTAATTTCACAATATATTATTTATTTTTCAGAAATTTTAAAATTTAATTATCGATTTGGCAGCGCTTAGGTACTTGGTATGAGAATCGCAGAGGAGGGCGCCCACAATATTTGAACTTAATTATTCAGAAATTTCACTATTTAATTTCACAATATAATTATTTCTTTTTTCAGAAATTTTAAAATTTAATTATCGATTTGGCAGCGCTTAGGTACTTGGTATGAGAATCGCAGAGGAGGGCGCCCACACTATTTGAACTTAATTATTCAGAAATTTCACTATTTAATTTCACAATAGTATTATTTAATTTGTCACAAATTTCAAAATTTAATTATCGATTTGGCAGCGCTTAGGTACTTGGTATGAGAATCGCAGAGGAGGGCGCCCACACTATTTGAACTTAATTATTCAGAAATTTCACTATTTAATTTCACAATAGTATTATTTAATTTGTCACAAATTTCAAAATTTAATTATCGATTTGGCAGCGCTTAGGTACTTGGTATGAGAATCGCAGAGGAGGGCGCCCACACTATTTGAACTTAATTATTCAGAAATTTCACTATTTAATTTCACAATATATTATTTCTATTTTCAGAAATTTAAAATTTAATTATCGATTTGGCAGCGCTTAGGTACTTGGTATGAGAATCGCAGAGGAGGGCGCCCACACTATTTGAACTTAATTATTCAGAAATTTCACTATTTAATTTCACAATATTAATTATTTATTTTTCAGAAATTTCAAAATTTAATTATCGATTTGGCAGCGCTTAGGTACTTGGTATGAGAATCGCAGAGGAGGGCGCCCACAATATTTGAACTTAATTATTCAGAAATTTCACTATTTAATTTCACAATAGTAATTATTATTTTTTAAAAAATTTTAAAATTTAATTATCGATTTGGCAGCGCTTAGGTACTTGGTATGAGAATCGCAGAGGAGGGCGCCCACACTATTTGAACTTAATTATTCAGAAATTTCACTATTTAATTTCACAATAGTATTATTTAATTTGTCACAAATTTCAAAATTTAATTATCGATTTGGCAGCGCTTAGGTACTTGGTATGAGAATCGCAGAGGAGGGCGCCCACAATATTTGAACTTAATTTTTCAGAAATTTCACTATATAATTTCACAATATTAATAATTTTTTTTTCAAAAATTTTAAAATTTAATTATCGATTTGGCAGCGCTTAGGTACTTGGTATGAGAATCGCAGAGGAGGGCGCCCACACTATTTGAACTTAATTATTCAGAAATTTCACTATTTAATTTCACAATAGTATTATTTCTTTTTCAGAAATTTTAAAATTTAATTATCGATTTGGCAGCGCTTAGGTACTTGGTATGAGAATCGCAGAGGAGGGCGCCCACACTATTTGAACTTAATTATTCAGAAATTTCACTATTTAATTTCACAATATAATTATTTCTTTTTCAGAAATTTTAAAATTTAATTATCGATTTGGCAGCGCTTAGGTACTTGGTATGAGAATCGCAGAGGAGGGCGCCCACAATATTTGAACTTAATTATTCAGAAATTTCACTATTTAATTTCACAATATAATTATTTATTTTCACAAATTTCAAAATTTAATTATCGATTTGGCAGCGCTTAGGTACTTGGTATGAGAATCGCAGAGGAGGGCGCCCACACTATTTGAACTTAATTATTCAGAAATTTCACTATTTAATTTCACAATATAAATATTTCTTTTTCAGAAATTTTAAAATTTAATTATCGATTTGGCAGCGCTTAGGTACTTGGTATGAGAATCGCAGAGGAGGGCGCCCACACTATTTGAACTTAATTATTCAGAAATTTCACTATTTAATTTCACAATAGTATTATTTATTTTTCAGAAATTTCAAAATTTAATTATCGATTTGGCAGCGCTTAGGTACTTGGTATGAGAATCGCAGAGGAGGGCGCCCACACTATTTGAACTTAATTATTCAGAAATTTCACTATTTAATTTCACAATAGTATTATTTATTTGTCACAAATTTTAAAATTTAATTATCGATTTGGCAGCGCTTAGGTACTTGGTATGAGAATCGCAGAGGAGGGCGCCCACACTATTTGAACTTAATTATTCAGAAATTTCACTATTTAATTTCACAATAGTAATTATTTATTTTTCAGAAATTTAAAATTTAATTATCGATTTGGCAGCGCTTAGGTACTTGGTATGAGAATCGCAGAGGAGGGCGCCCACACTATTTGAACTTAATTATTCAGAAATTTCACTATTTAATTTCACAATAGTATTATTTAATTTGTCACAAATTTCAAAATTTAATTATCGATTTGGCAGCGCTTAGGTACTTGGTATGAGAATCGCAGAGGAGGGCGCCCACACTATTTGAACTTAATTATTCAGAAATTTCACTATTTAATTTCACAATATAATTATTTCTTTTTCAGAAATTTTAAAATTTAATTATCGATTTGGCAGCGCTTAGGTACTTGGTATGAGAATCGCAGAGGAGGGCGCCCACACTATTTGAACTTAATTATTCAGAAATTTCACTATTTAATTTCACAATAGTATTATTTAATTTGTCACAAATTTCAAAATTTAATTATCGATTTGGCAGCGCTTAGGTACTTGGTATGAGAATCGCAGAGGAGGGCGCCCACACTATTTGAACTTAATTATTCAGAAATTTCACTATTTAATTTCACAATATTATTATTTAATTTGTCACAAATTTTCAAAATTTAATTATCGATTTGGCAGCGCTTAGGTACTTGGTATGAGAATCGCAGAGGAGGGCGCCCACACTATTTGAACTTAATTATTCAGAAATTTCACTATTTAATTTCACAATAGTATTATTTATTTTTCAGAAATTTAAAATTTAATTATCGATTTGGCAGCGCTTAGGTACTTGGTATGAGAATCGCAGAGGAGGGCGCCCACACTATTTGAACTTAATTATTCAGAAATTTCACTATTTAATTTCACAATAGTATTATTTAATTTTTCAGCAAATTTCAAAATTTAATTATCGATTTGGCAGCGCTTAGGTACTTGGTATGAGAATCGCAGAGGAGGGCGCCCACACTATTTGAACTTAATTATTCAGAAATTTCACTATTTAATTTCACAATAGTATTATTTAATTTGTCACAAATTTCAAAATTTAATTATCGATTTGGCAGCGCTTAGGTACTTGGTATGAGAATCGCAGAGGAGGGCGCCCACACTATTTGAACTTAATTATTCAGAAATTTCACTATTTAATTTCACAATAGTATTATTTAATTTGTCACAAATTTCAAAATTTAATTATCGATTTGGCAGCGCTTAGGTACTTGGTATGAGAATCGCAGAGGAGGGCGCCCACACTATTTGAACTTAATTATTCAGAAATTTCACTATTTAATTTCACAATATAATTATTTATTTTTCAGAAATTTAAAATTTAATTATCGATTTGGCAGCGCTTAGGTACTTGGTATGAGAATCGCAGAGGAGGGCGCCCACACTATTTGAACTTAATTATTCAGAAATTTCACTATTTAATTTCACAATAGTAATTATTTATTTTTCAGCAAATTTAAAATTTAATTATCGATTTGGCAGCGCTTAGGTACTTGGTATGAGAATCGCAGAGGAGGGCGCCCACACTATTTGAACTTAATTATTCAGAAATTTCACTATTTAATTTCACAATATAATTATTTATTTTTCAGAAATTTCAAAATTTAATTATCGATTTGGCAGCGCTTAGGTACTTGGTATGAGAATCGCAGAGGAGGGCGCCCACAATATTTGAACTTAATTATTCAGAAATTTCACTATTTAATTTCACAATAGTATTATTTATTTTTCAGAAATTTTAAAATTTAATTATCGATTTGGCAGCGCTTAGGTACTTGGTATGAGAATCGCAGAGGAGGGCGCCCACACTATTTGAACTTAATTATTCAGAAATTTCACTATTTAATTTCACAATAGTATTATTTTATTTTTCACAAATTTCAAAATTTAATTATCGATTTGGCAGCGCTTAGGTACTTGGTATGAGAATCGCAGAGGAGGGCGCCCACAATATTTGAACTTAATTATTCAGAAATTTCACTATTTAATTTCACAATATAATTATTTATTTTTCAGAAATTTAAAATTTAATTATCGATTTGGCAGCGCTTAGGTACTTGGTATGAGAATCGCAGAGGAGGGCGCCCACACTATTTGAACTTAATTATTCAGAAATTTCACTATTTAATTTCACAATAGTATTATTTATTTTTCAGAAATTTAAAATTTAATTATCGATTTGGCAGCGCTTAGGTACTTGGTATGAGAATCGCAGAGGAGGGCGCCCACACTATTTGAACTTAATTATTCAGAAATTTCACTATTTAATTTCACAATAGTATTATTTATTTTTCAGAAATTTTAAAATTTAATTATCGATTTGGCAGCGCTTAGGTACTTGGTATGAGAATCGCAGAGGAGGGCGCCCACACTATTTGAACTTAATTATTCAGAAATTTCACTATTTAATTTCACAATAGTAATTATTTATTTTTCACAAATTTCAAAATTTAATTATCGATTTGGCAGCGCTTAGGTACTTGGTATGAGAATCGCAGAGGAGGGCGCCCACACTATTTGAACTTAATTATTCAGAAATTTCACTATTTAATTTCACAATATAATTATTTTATTTTTCACAAATTTAAAATTTAATTATCGATTTGGCAGCGCTTAGGTACTTGGTATGAGAATCGCAGAGGAGGGCGCCCACACTATTTGAACTTAATTATTCAGAAATTTCACTATTTAATTTCACAATAGTATTATTTATTTTTCAGAAATTTTAAAATTTAATTATCGATTTGGCAGCGCTTAGGTACTTGGTATGAGAATCGCAGAGGAGGGCGCCCACACTATTTGAACTTAATTATTCAGAAATTTCACTATTTAATTTCACAATAGTATTATTTAATTTGTCACAAATTTCAAAATTTAATTATCGATTTGGCAGCGCTTAGGTACTTGGTATGAGAATCGCAGAGGAGGGCGCCCACACTATTTGAACTTAATTATTCAGAAATTTCACTATTTAATTTCACAATAGTATTATTTATTTGTCACAAATTTCAAAATTTAATTATCGATTTGGCAGCGCTTAGGTACTTGGTATGAGAATCGCAGAGGAGGGCGCCCACACTATTTGAACTTAATTATTCAGAAATTTCACTATTTAATTTCACAATAGTATTATTTATTTTTCAGAAATTTTCAAAATTTAATTATCGATTTGGCAGCGCTTAGGTACTTGGTATGAGAATCGCAGAGGAGGGCGCCCACACTATTTGAACTTAATTATTCAGAAATTTCACTATTTAATTTCACAATATAATTATTTCTTTTTCAGAAATTTTAAAATTTAATTATCGATTTGGCAGCGCTTAGGTACTTGGTATGAGAATCGCAGAGGAGGGCGCCCACACTATTTGAACTTAATTATTCAGAAATTTCACTATTTAATTTCACAATAGTATTATTTAATTTGTCACAAATTTCAAAATTTAATTATCGATTTGGCAGCGCTTAGGTACTTGGTATGAGAATCGCAGAGGAGGGCGCCCACACTATTTGAACTTAATTATTCAGAAATTTCACTATTTAATTTCACAATATATTATTTAATTTGTCACAAATTTTCAAAATTTAATTATCGATTTGGCAGCGCTTAGGTACTTGGTATGAGAATCGCAGAGGAGGGCGCCCACAATATTTGAACTTAATTATTCAGAAATTTCACTATTTAATTTCACAATATAATTAATTCTTTTTCAGAAATTTAAAATTTAATTATCGATTTGGCAGCGCTTAGGTACTTGGTATGAGAATCGCAGAGGAGGGCGCCCACACTATTTGAACTTAATTATTCAGAAATTTCACTATTTAATTTCACAATAGTATTATTTATTTTTCAGAAATTTAAAATTTAATTATCGATTTGGCAGCGCTTAGGTACTTGGTATGAGAATCGCAGAGGAGGGCGCCCACAATATTTGAACTTAATTATTCAGAAATTTCACTATTTAATTTCACAATAGTATTATTTAATTTGTCACAAATTTCAAAATTTAATTATCGATTTGGCAGCGCTTAGGTACTTGGTATGAGAATCGCAGAGGAGGGCGCCCACAATATTTGAACTTAATTATTCAGAAATTTCACTATTTAATTTCACAATAGTAATTATTTATTTTTCACAAATTTAAAATTTAATTATCGATTTGGCAGCAGCTTAGGTACTTGGTATGAGAATCGCAGAGGAGGGCGCCCACACTATTTGAACTTAATTATTCAGAAATTTCACTATTTAATTTCACAATAGTATTATTTATTTTTCAGAAATTTTAAAATTTAATTATCGATTTGGCAGCGCTTAGGTACTTGGTATGAGAATCGCAGAGGAGGGCGCCCACACTATTTGAACTTAATTATTCAGAAATTTCACTATTTAATTTCACAATAGTATTATTTAATTTGTCACAAATTTCAAAATTTAATTATCGATTTGGCAGCGCTTAGGTACTTGGTATGAGAATCGCAGAGGAGGGCGCCCACACTATTTGAACTTAATTATTCAGAAATTTCACTATTTAATTTCACAATAGTATTATTTATTTTTCAGAAATTTTAAAATTTAATTATCGATTTGGCAGCGCTTAGGTACTTGGTATGAGAATCGCAGAGGAGGGCGCCCACACTATTTGAACTTAATTATTCAGAAATTTCACTATTTAATTTCACAATAGTATTATTTAATTTGTCACAAATTTCAAAATTTAATTATCGATTTGGCAGCGCTTAGGTACTTGGTATGAGAATCGCAGAGGAGGGCGCCCACAATATTTGAACTTAATTATTCAGAAATTTCACTATTTAATTTCACAATATTATTATTTATTTTTCACAAATTTTAAAATTTAATTATCGATTTGGCAGCGCTTAGGTACTTGGTATGAGAATCGCAGAGGAGGGCGCCCACACTATTTGAACTTAATTATTCAGAAATTTCACTATTTAATTTCACAATAGTATTATTTAATTTGTCACAAATTTCAAAATTTAATTATCGATTTGGCAGCAGCTTAGGTACTTGGTATGAGAATCGCAGAGGAGGGCGCCCACACTATTTGAACTTAATTATTCAGAAATTTCACTATTTAATTTCACAATAGTATTATTTATTTTTCACAAATTTTAAAATTTAATTATCGATTTGGCAGCGCTTAGGTACTTGGTATGAGAATCGCAGAGGAGGGCGCCCACACTATTTGAACTTAATTATTCAGAAATTTCACTATTTAATTTCACAATAGTATTATTTATTTTTCAGAAATTTTAAAATTTAATTATCGATTTGGCAGCGCTTAGGTACTTGGTATGAGAATCGCAGAGGAGGGCGCCCACACTATTTGAACTTAATTATTCAGAAATTTCACTATTTAATTTCACAATATAATTATTTATTTTTCAGAAATTTTAAAATTTAATTATCGATTTGGCAGCGCTTAGGTACTTGGTATGAGAATCGCAGAGGAGGGCGCCCACACTATTTGAACTTAATTATTCAGAAATTTCACTATTTAATTTCACAATAGTATTATTTATTTTTCACAAATTTAAAATTTAATTATCGATTTGGCAGCGCTTAGGTACTTGGTATGAGAATCGCAGAGGAGGGCGCCCACAATATTTGAACTTAATTATTCAGAAATTTCACTATTTAATTTCACAATAGTATTATTTAATTTGTCACAAATTTTCAAAATTTAATTATCGATTTGGCAGCGCTTAGGTACTTGGTATGAGAATCGCAGAGGAGGGCGCCCACACTATTTGAACTTAATTATTCAGAAATTTCACTATTTAATTTCACAATATAAATATTTCTTTTTCAGAAATTTTAAAATTTAATTATCGATTTGGCAGCGCTTAGGTACTTGGTATGAGAATCGCAGAGGAGGGCGCCCACACTATTTGAACTTAATTATTCAGAAATTTCACTATTTAATTTCACAATAGTATTATTTAATTTGTCACAAATTTCAAAATTTAATTATCGATTTGGCAGCGCTTAGGTACTTGGTATGAGAATCGCAGAGGAGGGCGCCCACAATATTTGAACTTAATTATTCAGAAATTTCACTATTTAATTTCACAATAGTATTATTTATTTTTCAGAAATTTTAAAATTTAATTATCGATTTGGCAGCACTTAGGTACTTGGTATGAGAATCGCAGAGGAGGGCGCCCACACTATTTGAACTTAATTATTCAGAAATTTCACTATTTAATTTCACAATATATTATTTCTTTTTCAGAAATTTTAAAATTTAATTATCGATTTGGCAGCGCTTAGGTACTTGGTATGAGAATCGCAGAGGAGGGCGCCCACACTATTTGAACTTAATTATTCAGAAATTTCACTATTAATTTCACAATATTAATTATTTATTTTTCAGAAATTTTAAAATTTAATTATCGATTTGGCAGCGCTTAGGTACTTGGTATGAGAATCGCAGAGGAGGGCGCCCACACTATTTGAACTTAATTATTCAGAAATTTCACTATTTAATTTCACAATATAATTATTTATTTTTCAGAAATTTTAAAATTTAATTATCGATTTGGCAGCGCTTAGGTACTTGGTATGAGAATCGCAGAGGAGGGCGCCCACACTATTTGAACTTAATTATTCAGAAATTTCACTATTTAATTTCACAATATTATTATTTATTTTTCAGAAATTTAAAATTTAATTATCGATTTGGCAGCGCTTAGGTACTTGGTATGAGAATCGCAGAGGAGGGCGCCCACACTATTTGAACTTAATTATTCAGAAATTTCACTATTTAATTTCACAATATAATTATTTATTTTTCAGAAATTTTAAAATTTAATTATCGATTTGGCAGCGCTTAGGTACTTGGTATGAGAATCGCAGAGGAGGGCGCCCACACTATTTGAACTTAATTATTCAGAAATTTCACTATTTAATTTCACAATAGTAATTATTTATTTTTCAGAAATTTTAAAATTTAATTATCGATTTGGCAGCGCTTAGGTACTTGGTATGAGAATCGCAGAGGAGGGCGCCCACACTATTTGAACTTAATTATTCAGAAATTTCACTATTTAATTTCACAATAGTATTATTTAATTTGTCACAAATTTCAAAATTTAATTATCGATTTGGCAGCGCTTAGGTACTTGGTATGAGAATCGCAGAGGAGGGCGCCCACAATATTTGAACTTAATTATTCAGAAATTTCACTATTTAATTTCACAATAGTATTATTTAATTTTTCACAAATTTAAAATTTAATTATCGATTTGGCAGCGCTTAGGTACTTGGTATGAGAATCGCAGAGGAGGGCGCCCACACTATTTGAACTTAATTATTCAGAAATTTCACTATTTAATTTCACAATAGTATTATTTATTTGTCACAAATTTCAAAATTTAATTATCGATTTGGCAGCGCTTAGGTACTTGGTATGAGAATCGCAGAGGAGGGCGCCCACACTATTTGAACTTAATTATTCAGAAATTTCACTATTTAATTTCACAATATAATTATTTATTTTTCAGAAATTTTAAAATTTAATTATCGATTTGGCAGCGCTTAGGTACTTGGTATGAGAATCGCAGAGGAGGGCGCCCACACTATTTGAACTTAATTATTCAGAAATTTCACTATTTAATTTCACAATAGTATTATTTAATTTTTCAGAAATTTAAAATTTAATTATCGATTTGGCAGCGCTTAGGTACTTGGTATGAGAATCGCAGAGGAGGGCGCCCACACTATTTGAACTTAATTATTCAGAAATTTCACTATTTAATTTCACAATATTAATTATTTATTTTTCAGAAATTTCAAAATTTAATTATCGATTTGGCAGCGCTTAGGTACTTGGTATGAGAATCGCAGAGGAGGGCGCCCACACTATTTGAACTTAATTATTCAGAAATTTCACTATTTAATTTCACAATAGTATTATTTATTTTTCAGAAATTTAAAATTTAATTATCGATTTGGCAGCGCTTAGGTACTTGGTATGAGAATCGCAGAGGAGGGCGCCCACACTATTTGAACTTAATTATTCAGAAATTTCACTATTTAATTTCACAATAGTATTATTTAATTTGTCACAAATTTTAAAATTTAATTATCGATTTGGCAGCGCTTAGGTACTTGGTATGAGAATCGCAGAGGAGGGCGCCCACACTATTTGAACTTAATTATTCAGAAATTTCACTATTTAATTTCACAATAGTATTATTTAATTTGTCACAAATTTCAAAATTTAATTATCGATTTGGCAGCGCTTAGGTACTTGGTATGAGAATCGCAGAGGAGGGCGCCCACAATATTTGAACTTAATTATTCAGAAATTTCACTATTTAATTTCACAATATTAATTATTTATTTTTCAGAAATTTTAAAATTTAATTATCGATTTGGCAGCGCTTAGGTACTTGGTATGAGAATCGCAGAGGAGGGCGCCCACACTATTTGAACTTAATTATTCAGAAATTTCACTATTTAATTTCACAATAGTATTATTTCTTTTTCAGAAATTTAAAATTTAATTATCGATTTGGCAGCGCTTAGGTACTTGGTATGAGAATCGCAGAGGAGGGCGCCCACACTATTTGAACTTAATTATTCAGAAATTTCACTATTTAATTTCACAATAGTATTATTTAATTTGTCACAAATTTCAAAATTTAATTATCGATTTGGCAGCGCTTAAGGTACTTGGTATGAGAATCGCAGAGGAGGGCGCCCACACTATTTGAACTTAATTATTCAGAAATTTCACTATTTAATTTCACAATATAAATATTTCTTTTTCAGAAATTTTAAAATTTAATTATCGATTTGGCAGCGCTTAGGTACTTGGTATGAGAATCGCAGAGGAGGGCGCCCACACTATTTGAACTTAATTATTCAGAAATTTCACTATTTAATTTCACAATATAATTATTTCTTTTTCAGAAATTTAAAATTTAATTATCGATTTGGCAGCGCTTAGGTACTTGGTATGAGAATCGCAGAGGAGGGCGCCCACACTATTTGAACTTAATTATTCAGAAATTTCACTATTTAATTTCACAATATAAATAATTCTTTTTCAGAAATTTAAAATTTAATTATCGATTTGGCAGCGCTTAGGTACTTGGTATGAGAATCGCAGAGGAGGGCGCCCACACTATTTGAACTTAATTATTCAGAAATTTCACTATTTAATTTCACAATAGTATTATTTTATTTTTCACAAATTTCAAAATTTAATTATCGATTTGGCAGCGCTTAGGTACTTGGTATGAGAATCGCAGAGGAGGGCGCCCACACTATTTGAACTTAATTATTCAGAAATTTCACTATTTAATTTCACAATATAATTATTTATTTTTCAGAAATTTCAAAATTTAATTATCGATTTGGCAGCGCTTAGGTACTTGGTATGAGAATCGCAGAGGAGGGCGCCCACACTATTTGAACTTAATTATTCAGAAATTTCACTATTTAATTTCACAATAGTAATTATTTATTTTTCAGAAATTTTAAAATTTAATTATCGATTTGGCAGCGCTTAGGTACTTGGTATGAGAATCGCAGAGGAGGGCGCCCACACTATTTGAACTTAATTATTCAGAAATTTCACTATTTAATTTCACAATATAATTATTTATTTTTCACAAATTTCAAAATTTAATTATCGATTTGGCAGCGCTTAGGTACTTGGTATGAGAATCGCAGAGGAGGGCGCCCACACTATTTGAACTTAATTATTCAGAAATTTCACTATTTAATTTCACAATAGTAATTATTTATTTTTCAGAAATTTAAAATTTAATTATCGATTTGGCAGCGCTTAGGTACTTGGTATGAGAATCGCAGAGGAGGGCGCCCACACTATTTGAACTTAATTATTCAGAAATTTCACTATTTAATTTCACAATAGTATTATTTTATTTTTCACAAATTTTAAAATTTAATTATCGATTTGGCAGCGCTTAGGTACTTGGTATGAGAATCGCAGAGGAGGGCGCCCACACTATTTGAACTTAATTATTCAGAAATTTCACTATTTAATTTCACAATATTATTATTTATTTGTCACAAATTTCAAAATTTAATTATCGATTTGGCAGCGCTTAGGTACTTGGTATGAGAATCGCAGAGGAGGGCGCCCACACTATTTGAACTTAATTATTCAGAAATTTCACTATTTAATTTCACAATATAATTATTTCTTTTTCAGAAATTTTAAAATTTAATTATCGATTTGGCAGCGCTTAGGTACTTGGTATGAGAATCGCAGAGGAGGGCGCCCACACTATTTGAACTTAATTATTCAGAAATTTCACTATTTAATTTCACAATATTAATTATTTTTTTTTCAGAAATTTTAAAATTTAATTATCGATTTGGCAGCGCTTAGGTACTTGGTATGAGAATCGCAGAGGAGGGCGCCCACACTATTTGAACTTAATTATTCAGAAATTTCACTATTTAATTTCACAATAGTATTATTTATTTTTCAGAAATTTAAAATTTAATTATCGATTTGGCAGCGCTTAGGTACTTGGTATGAGAATCGCAGAGGAGGGCGCCCACACTATTTGAACTTAATTATTCAGAAATTTCACTATTTAATTTCACAATAGTATTATTTTATTTTTCACAAATTTTAAAATTTAATTATCGATTTGGCAGCGCTTAGGTACTTGGTATGAGAATCGCAGAGGAGGGCGCCCACACTATTTGAACTTAATTATTCAGAAATTTCACTATTTAATTTCACAATAGTATTATTTAATTTGTCACAAATTTCAAAATTTAATTATCGATTTGGCAGCGCTTAGGTACTTGGTATGAGAATCGCAGAGGAGGGCGCCCACACTATTTGAACTTAATTATTCAGAAATTTCACTATTTAATTTCACAATATTATTATTTAATTTGTCAGCAAATTTTCAAAATTTAATTATCGATTTGGCAGCGCTTAGGTACTTGGTATGAGAATCGCAGAGGAGGGCGCCCACACTATTTGAACTTAATTATTCAGAAATTTCACTATTTAATTTCACAATATAATTATTTATTTTTCAGAAATTTTAAAATTTAATTATCGATTTGGCAGCAGCTTAGGTACTTGGTATGAGAATCGCAGAGGAGGGCGCCCACACTATTTGAACTTAATTATTCAGAAATTTCACTATTTAATTTCACAATAGTATTATTTAATTTTTCACGAAATTTTAAAATTTAATTATCGATTTGGCAGCGCTTAGGTACTTGGTATGAGAATCGCAGAGGAGGGCGCCCACACTATTTGAACTTAATTATTCAGAAATTTCACTATTTAATTTCACAATAGTATTATTTAATTTGTCACAAATTTCAAAATTTAATTATCGATTTGGCAGCGCTTAGGTACTTGGTATGAGAATCGCAGAGGAGGGCGCCCACACTATTTGAACTTAATTATTCAGAAATTTCACTATTTAATTTCACAATATAATTATTTCTTTTTCAGAAAATTTAATTATCGATTTGGCAGCGCTTAGGTACTTGGTATGAGAATCGCAGAGGAGGGCGCCCACACTATTTGAACTTAATTATTCAGAAATTTCACTATTTAATTTCACAATAGTATTATTTATTTTTCAGAAATTTTAAAATTTAATTATCGATTTGGCAGCGCTTAGGTACTTGGTATGAGAATCGCAGAGGAGGGCGCCCACACTATTTGAACTTAATTATTCAGAAATTTCACTATTTAATTTCACAATAGTATTATTTAATTTGTCACAAATTTCAAAATTTAATTATCGATTTGGCAGCGCTTAGGTACTTGGTATGAGAATCGCAGAGGAGGGCGCCCACAATATTTGAACTTAATTATTCAGAAATTTCACTATTTAATTTCACAATAGTATTATTTATTTTTCAGAAATTTTAAAATTTAATTATCGATTTGGCAGCGCTTAGGTACTTGGTATGAGAATCGCAGAGGAGGGCGCCCACACTATTTGAACTTAATTATTCAGAAATTTCACTATTTAATTTCACAATAGTATTATTTAATTTGTCACAAATTTCAAAATTTAATTATCGATTTGGCAGCGCTTAGGTACTTGGTATGAGAATCGCAGAGGAGGGCGCCCACACTATTTGAACTTAATTATTCAGAAATTTCACTATTTAATTTCACAATAGTATTATTTAATTTGTCACAAATTTCAAAATTTAATTATCGATTTGGCAGCGCTTAGGTACTTGGTATGAGAATCGCAGAGGAGGGCGCCCACACTATTTGAACTTAATTATTCAGAAATTTCACTATTTAATTTCACAATATAATTATTTCTTTTTCAGAAATTTTAAAATTTAATTATCGATTTGGCAGCGCTTAGGTACTTGGTATGAGAATCGCAGAGGAGGGCGCCCACACTATTTGAACTTAATTATTCAGAAATTTCACTATTTAATTTCACAATAGTATTATTTAATTTGTCACAAATTTCAAAATTTAATTATCGATTTGGCAGCGCTTAGGTACTTGGTATGAGAATCGCAGAGGAGGGCGCCCACAATATTTGAACTTAATTATTCAGAAATTTCACTATTTAATTTCACAATAGTATTATTTATTTTTCACAAATTTCAAAATTTAATTATCGATTTGGCAGCGCTTAGGTACTTGGTATGAGAATCGCAGAGGAGGGCGCCCACACTATTTGAACTTAATTATTCAGAAATTTCACTATTTAATTTCACAATAGTAATTATTTCTTTTTCAGAAATTTTAAAATTTAATTATCGATTTGGCAGCGCTTAGGTACTTGGTATGAGAATCGCAGAGGAGGGCGCCCACAATATTTGAACTTAATTATTCAGAAATTTCACTATTTAATTTCACAATAGTAATTATTTATTTGTCAGAAATTTAAAATTTAATTATCGATTTGGCAGCGCTTAGGTACTTGGTATGAGAATCGCAGAGGAGGGCGCCCACACTATTTGAACTTAATTATTCAGAAATTTCACTATTTAATTTCACAATATAAATATTTCTTTTTCAGAAATTTTAAAATTTAATTATCGATTTGGCAGCGCTTAGGTACTTGGTATGAGAATCGCAGAGGAGGGCGCCCACACTATTTGAACTTAATTATTCAGAAATTTCACTATTTAATTTCACAATAGTATTATTTAATTGTCACAAATTTCAAAATTTAATTATCGATTTGGCAGCGCTTAGGTACTTGGTATGAGAATCGCAGAGGAGGGCGCCCACAATATTTGAACTTAATTATTCAGAAATTTCACTATTTAATTTCACAATAGTAATTATTTATTTTTCACAAATTTCAAAATTTAATTATCGATTTGGCAGCGCTTAGGTACTTGGTATGAGAATCGCAGAGGAGGGCGCCCACACTATTTGAACTTAATTATTCAGAAATTTCACTATTTAATTTCACAATAGTATTATTTAATTTGTCACAAATTTCAAAATTTAATTATCGATTTGGCAGCACTTAGGTACTTGGTATGAGAATCGCAGAGGAGGGCGCCCACACTATTTGAACTTAATTATTCAGAAATTTCACTATTTAATTTCACAATATAATTATTTCTTTTTCAGAAATTTTAAAATTTAATTATCGATTTGGCAGCGCTTAGGTACTTGGTATGAGAATCGCAGAGGAGGGCGCCCACACTATTTGAACTTAATTATTCAGAAATTTCACTATTTAATTTCACAATATTATTATTTCTTTGTCACAAATTTCAAAATTTAATTATCGATTTGGCAGCGCTTAGGTACTTGGTATGAGAATCGCAGAGGAGGGCGCCCACACTATTTGAACTTAATTATTCAGAAATTTCACTATTTAATTTCACAATAGTATTATTTATTTGTCACAAATTTCAAAATTTAATTATCGATTTGGCAGCGCTTAGGTACTTGGTATGAGAATCGCAGAGGAGGGCGCCCACAATATTTGAACTTAATTATTCAGAAATTTCACTATTTAATTTCACAATAGTATTATTTATTTTTCACGAAATTTTAAAATTTAATTATCGATTTGGCAGCGCTTAGGTACTTGGTATGAGAATCGCAGAGGAGGGCGCCCACACTATTTGAACTTAATTATTCAGAAATTTCACTATTTAATTTCACAATATAAATATTTCTTTTTCAGAAATTTTAAAATTTAATTATCGATTTGGCAGCGCTTAGGTACTTGGTATGAGAATCGCAGAGGAGGGCGCCCACACTATTTGAACTTAATTATTCAGAAATTTTCACTATTTAATTTCACAATAGTAATTATTTATTTTTCAGAAATTTTAAAATTTAATTATCGATTTGGCAGCGCTTAGGTACTTGGTATGAGAATCGCAGAGGAGGGCGCCCACACTATTTGAACTTAATTATTCAGAAATTTCACTATTTAATTTCACAATAGTATTATTTATTTTTCAGAAATTTTAAAATTTAATTATCGATTTGGCAGCGCTTAGGTACTTGGTATGAGAATCGCAGAGGAGGGCGCCCACACTATTTGAACTTAATTATTCAGAAATTTCACTATTTAATTTCACAATATAATTATTTATTTTTCAGAAATTTTAAAATTTAATTATCGATTTGGCAGCGCTTAGGTACTTGGTATGAGAATCGCAGAGGAGGGCGCCCACACTATTTGAACTTAATTATTCAGAAATTTCACTATTTAATTTCACAATAGTATTATTTAATTTGTCACAAATTTCAAAATTTAATTATCGATTTGGCAGCGCTTAGGTACTTGGTATGAGAATCGCAGAGGAGGGCGCCCACAATATTTGAACTTAATTATTCAGAAATTTCACTATTTAATTTCACAATAGTAATTATTTATTTTTCAGAAATTTTAAAATTTAATTATCGATTTGGCAGCGCTTAGGTACTTGGTATGAGAATCGCAGAGGAGGGCGCCCACACTATTTGAACTTAATTATTCAGAAATTTCACTATTTAATTTCACAATAGTATTATTTAATTTGTCACAAATTTCAAAATTTAATTATCGATTTGGCAGCGCTTAGGTACTTGGTATGAGAATCGCAGAGGAGGGCGCCCACACTATTTGAACTTAATTATTCAGAAATTTCACTATTTAATTTCACAATATAAATAATTCTTTTTCAGAAATTTAAAATTTAATTATCGATTTGGCAGCGCTTAGGTACTTGGTATGAGAATCGCAGAGGAGGGCGCCCACACTATTTGAACTTAATTATTCAGAAATTTCACTATTTAATTTCACAATAGTATTATTTAATTTGTCACAAATTTCAAAATTTAATTATCGATTTGGCAGCACTTAGGTACTTGGTATGAGAATCGCAGAGGAGGGCGCCCACACTATTTGAACTTAATTATTCAGAAATTTCACTATTTAATTTCACAATAGTAATTATTTATTTTTCACAAATTTTCAAAATTTAATTATCGATTTGGCAGCGCTTAGGTACTTGGTATGAGAATCGCAGAGGAGGGCGCCCACACTATTTGAACTTAATTATTCAGAAATTTCACTATTTAATTTCACAATATAATTATTTATTTTTCAGAAATTTAAAATTTAATTATCGATTTGGCAGCGCTTAGGTACTTGGTATGAGAATCGCAGAGGAGGGCGCCCACACTATTTGAACTTAATTATTCAGAAATTTCACTATTTAATTTCACAATATAATTATTTATTTTTCAGAAATTTTAAAATTTAATTATCGATTTGGCAGCGCTTAGGTACTTGGTATGAGAATCGCAGAGGAGGGCGCCCACACTATTTGAACTTAATTATTCAGAAATTTCACTATTTAATTTCACAATAGTATTATTTATTTGTCACAAATTTCAAAATTTAATTATCGATTTGGCAGCGCTTAGGTACTTGGTATGAGAATCGCAGAGGAGGGCGCCCACAATATTTGAACTTAATTATTCAGAAATTTCACTATTTAATTTCACAATATTAATTATTTAATTTGTCACAAATTTCAAAATTTAATTATCGATTTGGCAGCGCTTAGGTACTTGGTATGAGAATCGCAGAGGAGGGCGCCCACACTATTTGAACTTAATTATTCAGAAATTTCACTATTTAATTTCACAATAGTATTATTTAATTTGTCAGAAATTTCAAAATTTAATTATCGATTTGGCAGCGCTTAGGTACTTGGTATGAGAATCGCAGAGGAGGGCGCCCACACTATTTGAACTTAATTATTCAGAAATTTCACTATTTAATTTCACAATATAATTATTTCTTTTTCAGAAATTTTAAAATTTAATTATCGATTTGGCAGCGCTTAGGTACTTGGTATGAGAATCGCAGAGGAGGGCGCCCACACTATTTGAACTTAATTATTCAGAAATTTCACTATTTAATTTCACAATATTATTATTTAATATTGTCACAAATTTCAAAATTTAATTATCGATTTGGCAGCGCTTAGGTACTTGGTATGAGAATCGCAGAGGAGGGCGCCCACACTATTTGAACTTAATTATTCAGAAATTTCACTATTTAATTTCACAATATAATATTTCTTTTTCAGAAATTTTAAAATTTAATTATCGATTTGGCAGCGCTTAGGTACTTGGTATGAGAATCGCAGAGGAGGGCGCCCACAATATTTGAACTTAATTATTCAGAAATTTCACTATTTAATTTCACAATATAATTATTCTATTTTCAGAAATTTCAAAATTTAATTATCGATTTGGCAGCAGCTTAGGTACTTGGTATGAGAATCGCAGAGGAGGGCGCCCACACTATTTGAACTTAATTATTCAGAAATTTCACTATTTAATTTCACAATAGTATTATTTAATTTGTCACAAATTTCAAAATTTAATTATCGATTTGGCAGCGCTTAGGTACTTGGTATGAGAATCGCAGAGGAGGGCGCCCACACTATTTGAACTTAATTATTCAGAAATTTCACTATTTAATTTCACAATAGTATTATTTATTTGTCACAAATTTCAAAATTTAATTATCGATTTGGCAGCGCTTAGGTACTTGGTATGAGAATCGCAGAGGAGGGCGCCCACACTATTTGAACTTAATTATTCAGAAATTTCACTATTTAATTTCACAATAGTATTATTTAATTTGTCACAAATTTCAAAATTTAATTATCGATTTGGCAGCGCTTAGGTACTTGGTATGAGAATCGCAGAGGAGGGCGCCCACACTATTTGAACTTAATTATTCAGAAATTTCACTATTTAATTTCACAATAGTATTATTTAATTTGTCACAAATTTCAAAATTTAATTATCGATTTGGCAGCGCTTAGGTACTTGGTATGAGAATCGCAGAGGAGGGCGCCCACAATATTTGAACTTAATTATTCAGAAATTTCACTATTTAATTTCACAATAGTAATTATTTCTTTTTCAGAAATTTTAAAATTTAATTATCGATTTGGCAGCGCTTAGGTACTTGGTATGAGAATCGCAGAGGAGGGCGCCCACACTATTTGAACTTAATTATTCAGAAATTTCACTATTTAATTTCACAATATATTATTTAATTTGTCACAAATTTCAAAATTTAATTATCGATTTGGCAGCGCTTAGGTACTTGGTATGAGAATCGCAGAGGAGGGCGCCCACACTATTTGAACTTAATTATTCAGAAATTTCACTATTTAATTTCACAATAGTAATTATTTCTTTTTCAGAAATTTTAAAATTTAATTATCGATTTGGCAGCGCTTAGGTACTTGGTATGAGAATCGCAGAGGAGGGCGCCCACACTATTTGAACTTAATTATTCAGAAATTTCACTATTTAATTTCACAATAGTATTATTTAATTTGTCACAAATTTCAAAATTTAATTATCGATTTGGCAGCGCTTAGGTACTTGGTATGAGAATCGCAGAGGAGGGCGCCCACACTATTTGAACTTAATTATTCAGAAATTTCACTATTTAATTTCACAATAGTATTATTTAATTTGTCACAAATTTCAAAATTTAATTATCGATTTGGCAGCGCTTAGGTACTTGGTATGAGAATCGCAGAGGAGGGCGCCCACACTATTTGAACTTAATTATTCAGAAATTTCACTATTTAATTTCACAATATATTATTTCTTTTTCAGAAATTTTAAAATTTAATTATCGATTTGGCAGCGCTTAGGTACTTGGTATGAGAATCGCAGAGGAGGGCGCCCACACTATTTGAACTTAATTATTCAGAAATTTCACTATTTAATTTCACAATAGTATTATTTATTTGTCACAAATTTAAAATTTAATTATCGATTTGGCAGCGCTTAGGTACT
Source organism: Scaptodrosophila lebanonensis (assembly GCF_003285725.1). Classification (NCBI taxonomy): domain Eukaryota; kingdom Metazoa; phylum Arthropoda; class Insecta; order Diptera; family Drosophilidae; genus Scaptodrosophila; species Scaptodrosophila lebanonensis. Next base: position 22,085 of record NW_022060793.1, read on the forward strand.
TGGTATGAGAATCGCAGAGGAGGGCGCCCACACTATTTGAACTTAATTATTCAGAAATTTCACTATTTAATTTCACAATAGTATTATTTCTTTTTCAGAAATTTAAAATTTAATTATCGATTTGGCAGCGCTTAGGTACTTGGTATGAGAATCGCAGAGGAGGGCGCCCACACTATTTGAACTTAATTATTCAGAATTTCACTATTTAATTTCACAATATAATTATTTATTTTTCAGAAATTTAAAATTTAATTATCGATTTGGCAGCGCTTAGGTACTTGGTATGAGAATCGCAGAGGAGGGCGCCCACAATATTTGAACTTAATTATTCAGAAATTTCACTATTTAATTTCACAATAGTATTATTTAATTTGTCACAAATTTCAAAATTTAATTATCGATTTGGCAGCGCTTAGGTACTTGGTATGAGAATCGCAGAGGAGGGCGCCCACAATATTTGAACTTAATTATTCAGAAATTTCACTATTTAATTTCACAATAGTATTATTTATTTTTCACAAATTTCAAAATTTAATTATCGATTTGGCAGCGCTTAGGTACTTGGTATGAGAATCGCAGAGGAGGGCGCCCACAATATTTGAACTTAATTATTCAGAAATTTCACTATTTAATTTCACAATAGTATTATTTACTTTTTCAGCAAATTTCAAAATTTAATTATCGATTTGGCAGCGCTTAGGTACTTGGTATGAGAATCGCAGAGGAGGGCGCCCACAATATTTGAACTTAATTATTCAGAAATTTCACTATTTAATTTCACAATAGTATTATTTAATTTTTCACAAATTTTCAAAATTTAATTATCGATTTGGCAGCGCTTAGGTACTTGGTATGAGAATCGCAGAGGAGGGCGCCCACAATATTTGAACTTAATTATTCAGAAATTTCACTATTTAATTTCACAATATAATATTTCTTTTTCAGAAATTTAAAATTTAATTATCGATTTGGCAGCGCTTAGGTACTTGGTATGAGAATCGCAGAGGAGGGCGCCCACACTATTTGAACTTAATTATTCAGAAATTTCACTATTTAATTTCACAATAGTATTATTTATTTTTCAGCAAATTTCAAAATTTAATTATCGATTTGGCAGCGCTTAGGTACTTGGTATGAGAATCGCAGAGGAGGGCGCCCACAATATTTGAACTTAATTATTCAGAAATTTCACTATTTAATTTCACAATATATTATTTAATTTGTCACAAATTTCAAAATTTAATTATCGATTTGGCAGCGCTTAGGTACTTGGTATGAGAATCGCAGAGGAGGGCGCCCACACTATTTGAACTTAATTATTCAGAAATTTCACTATTTAATTTCACAATAGTAATTATTTATTTTTCAGAAATTTCAAAATTTAATTATCGATTTGGCAGCGCTTAGGTACTTGGTATGAGAATCGCAGAGGAGGGCGCCCACACTATTTGAACTTAATTATTCAGAAATTTCACTATTTAATTTCACAATATAAATATTTCTTTTTCAGAAATTTAAAATTTAATTATCGATTTGGCAGCGCTTAGGTACTTGGTATGAGAATCGCAGAGGAGGGCGCCCACAATATTTGAACTTAATTATTCAGAAATTTCACTATTTAATTTCACAATAGTATTATTTAATTTTTCACAAATTTCAAATTTAATTATCGATTTGGCAGCGCTTAGGTACTTGGTATGAGAATCGCAGAGGAGGGCGCCCACACTATTTGAACTTAATTATTCAGAAATTTCACTATTTAATTTCAAAATAGTATTATTTCTTCTTTCAGAAATTTCAAAATTTAATTATCGATTTGGCAGCGCTTAGGTACTTGGTATGAGAATCGCAGAGGAGGGCGCCCACAATATTTGAACTTAATTATTCAGAAATTTCACTATTTAATTTCACAATAGTATTATTTAATTTGTCACAAATTTCAAAATTTAATTATCGATTTGGCAGCGCTTAGGTACTTGGTATGAGAATCGCAGAGGAGGGCGCCCACAATATTTGAACTTAATTATTCAGAAATTTCACTATTTAATTTCACAATATATTATTTCTTTTTCAGAAATTTTAAAATTTAATTATCGATTTGGCAGCGCTTAGGTACTTGGTATGAGAATCGCAGAGGAGGGCGCCCACACTATTTGAACTTAATTATTCAGAAATTTCACTATTTAATTTCACAATATATTATTTCTTTGTCAGAAATTTCAAAATTTAATTATCGATTTGGCAGCGCTTAGGTACTTGGTATGAGAATCGCAGAGGAGGGCGCCCACACTATTTGAACTTAATTATTCAGAAATTTCACTATTTAATTTCACAATATAATTATTTCTTTTTCAGAAATTTTAAAATTTAATTATCGATTTGGCAGCGCTTAGGTACTTGGTATGAGAATCGCAGAGGAGGGCGCCCACACTATTTGAACTTAATTATTCAGAAATTTCACTATTTAATTTCACAATATTATTATTTATTTTTCACAAATTTCAAAATTTAATTATCGATTTGGCAGCGCTTAGGTACTTGGTATGAGAATCGCAGAGGAGGGCGCCCACAATATTTGAACTTAATTATTCAGAAATTTCACTATTTAATTTCACAATATAATTATTTATTTTTCAGAAATTTCAAAATTTAATTATCGATTTGGCAGCGCTTAGGTACTTGGTATGAGAATCGCAGAGGAGGGCGCCCACACTATTTGAACTTAATTATTCAGAATTTCACTATTTAATTTCACAATAGTATTATTTCTTTTTCAGAAATTTTAAAATTTAATTATCGATTTGGCAGCGCTTAGGTACTTGGTATGAGAATCGCAGAGGAGGGCGCCCACACTATTTGAACTTAATTATTCAGAAATTTCACTATTTAATTTCACAATAGTATTATTTAATTTGTCAAAATTTCAAAATTTAATTATCGATTTGGCAGCGCTTAGGTACTTGGTATGAGAATCGCAGAGGAGGGCGCCCACACTATTTGAACTTAATTATTCAGAAATTTCACTATTTAATTTCACAATATAATTATTTCTTTTTCAGAAATTTTAAAATTTAATTATCGATTTGGCAGCGCTTAGGTACTTGGTATGAGAATCGCAGAGGAGGGCGCCCACACTATTTGAACTTAATTATTCAGAAATTTCACTATTTAATTTCACAATAGTATTATTTAATTTGTCACAAATTTCAAAATTTAATTATCGATTTGGCAGCGCTTAGGTACTTGGTATGAGAATCGCAGAGGAGGGCGCCCACACTATTTGAACTTAATTATTCAGAAATTTCACTATTTAATTTCACAATAGTATTATTTAATTTGTCACAAATTTCAAAATTTAATTATCGATTTGGCAGCAGCTTAGGTACTTGGTATGAGAATCGCAGAGGAGGGCGCCCACACTATTTGAACTTAATTATTCAGAAATTTCACTATTTAATTTCACAATATAATTATTTCTTTTTTCAGAAATTTTAAAATTTAATTATCGATTTGGCAGCGCTTAGGTACTTGGTATGAGAATCGCAGAGGAGGGCGCCCACACTATTTGAACTTAATTATTCAGAAATTTCACTATTTAATTTCACAATAGTATTATTTCTTTTTCAGAAATTTTAAAATTTAATTATCGATTTGGCAGCGCTTAGGTACTTGGTATGAGAATCGCAGAGGAGGGCGCCCACACTATTTGAACTTAATTATTCAGAAATTTCACTATTTAATTTCACAATATAATATTTATTTTTTCAGAAATTTTAAAATTTAATTATCGATTTGGCAGCGCTTAGGTACTTGGTATGAGAATCGCAGAGGAGGGCGCCCACAATATTTGAACTTAATTATTCAGAAATTTCACTATTTAATTTCACAATAGTATTATTTAATTTGTCACAAATTTCAAAATTTAATTATCGATTTGGCAGCGCTTAGGTACTTGGTATGAGAATCGCAGAGGAGGGCGCCCACAATATTTGAACTTAATTATTCAGAAATTTCACTATTTAATTTCACAATAGTATTATTTAATTTGTCACAAATTTTAAAATTTAATTATCGATTTGGCAGCAGCTTAGGTACTTGGTATGAGAATCGCAGAGGAGGGCGCCCACACTATTTGAACTTAATTATTCAGAAATTTCACTATTTAATTTCACAATAGTATTATTTATTTGTCACAAATTTCAAAATTTAATTATCGATTTGGCAGCGCTTAGGTACTTGGTATGAGAATCGCAGAGGAGGGCGCCCACACTATTTGAACTTAATTATTCAGAAATTTCACTATTTAATTTCACAATATAATTATTTATTTTTCAGAAATTTTAAAATTTAATTATCGATTTGGCAGCGCTTAGGTACTTGGTATGAGAATCGCAGAGGAGGGCGCCCACACTATTTGAACTTAATTATTCAGAAATTTCACTATTTAATTTCACAATAGTATTATTTATTTTTCAGCAAATTTTAAAATTTAATTATCGATTTGGCAGCGCTTAGGTACTTGGTATGAGAATCGCAGAGGAGGGCGCCCACACTATTTGAACTTAATTATTCAGAAATTTCACTATTTAATTTCACAATAGTAATTATTTATTTTCACAAATTTCAAAATTTAATTATCGATTTGGCAGCGCTTAGGTACTTGGTATGAGAATCGCAGAGGAGGGCGCCCACAATATTTGAACTTAATTATTCAGAAATTTCACTATTTAATTTCACAATATATTATTTAATTTGTCACAAATTTCAAAATTTAATTATCGATTTGGCAGCGCTTAGGTACTTGGTATGAGAATCGCAGAGGAGGGCGCCCACACTATTTGAACTTAATTATTCAGAAATTTCACTATTTAATTTCACAATAGTATTATTTCTTTTTCAGAAATTTTAAAATTTAATTATCGATTTGGCAGCGCTTAGGTACTTGGTATGAGAATCGCAGAGGAGGGCGCCCACACTATTTGAACTTAATTATTCAGAAATTTCACTATTTAATTTCACAATAGTATTATTTAATTTGTCAAAAATTTAAAAATTTAATTATCGATTTGGCAGCGCTTAGGTACTTGGTATGAGAATCGCAGAGGAGGGCGCCCACAATATTTGAACTTAATTATTCAGAAATTTCACTATTTAATTTCACAATATAATTATTTCTTTTTTCAGAAATTTTAAAATTTAATTATCGATTTGGCAGCGCTTAGGTACTTGGTATGAGAATCGCAGAGGAGGGCGCCCACACTATTTGAACTTAATTATTCAGAAATTTCACTATTTAATTTCACAATATATTATTTAATTTGTCACAAATTTCAAAATTTAATTATCGATTTGGCAGCGCTTAGGTACTTGGTATGAGAATCGCAGAGGAGGGCGCCCACACTATTTGAACTTAATTATTCAGAAATTTCACTATTTAATTTCACAATATAATTATTTCTTTTTTCAGAAATTTTAAAATTTAATTATCGATTTGGCAGCGCTTAGGTACTTGGTATGAGAATCGCAGAGGAGGGCGCCCACACTATTTGAACTTAATTATTCAGAAATTTCACTATTTAATTTCACAATAGTATTATTTAATTTGTCACAAATTTCAAAATTTAATTATCGATTTGGCAGCACTTAGGTACTTGGTATGAGAATCGCAGAGGAGGGCGCCCACACTATTTGAACTTAATTATTCAGAAATTTCACTATTTAATTTCACAATAGTAATTATTTATTTTTCACAAATTTTAAAATTTAATTATCGATTTGGCAGCGCTTAGGTACTTGGTATGAGAATCGCAGAGGAGGGCGCCCACACTATTTGAACTTAATTATTCAGAAATTTCACTATTTAATTTCACAATATATTATTTCTTTTTCAGAAATTTTAAAATTTAATTATCGATTTGGCAGCGCTTAGGTACTTGGTATGAGAATCGCAGAGGAGGGCGCCCACACTATTTGAACTTAATTATTCAGAAATTTCACTATTTAATTTCACAATAGTATTATTTAATTTGTCACAAATTTCAAAATTTAATTATCGATTTGGCAGCACTTAGGTACTTGGTATGAGAATCGCAGAGGAGGGCGCCCACACTATTTGAACTTAATTATTCAGAAATTTCACTATTTAATTTCACAATAGTATTATTTATTTTTCAGAAATTTTAAAATTTAATTATCGATTTGGCAGCGCTTAGGTACTTGGTATGAGAATCGCAGAGGAGGGCGCCCACACTATTTGAACTTAATTATTCAGAAATTTCACTATTTAATTTCACAATATAATTATTTCTTTTTCAGAAATTTTAAAATTTAATTATCGATTTGGCAGCGCTTAGGTACTTGGTATGAGAATCGCAGAGGAGGGCGCCCACACTATTTGAACTTAATTATTCAGAAATTTCACTATTTAATTTCACAATAGTATTATTTAATTTGTCACAAATTTAAAATTTAATTATCGATTTGGCAGCGCTTAGGTACTTGGTATGAGAATCGCAGAGGAGGGCGCCCACACTATTTGAACTTAATTATTCAGGAAATTTCACTATTTAATTTCACAATAGTATTATTTATTTTTCACAAATTTCAAAATTTAATTATCGATTTGGCAGCGCTTAGGTACTTGGTATGAGAATCGCAGAGGAGGGCGCCCACACTATTTGAACTTAATTATTCAGAAATTTCACTATTTAATTTCACAATAGTATTATTTAATTTGTCACAAATTTCAAAATTTAATTATCGATTTGGCAGCGCTTAGGTACTTGGTATGAGAATCGCAGAGGAGGGCGCCCACACTATTTGAACTTAATTATTCAGAATTTCACTATTAATTTCACAATATAAATATTTCTTTTTCAGAAATTTTAAAATTTAATTATCGATTTGGCAGCGCTTAGGTACTTGGTATGAGAATCGCAGAGGAGGGCGCCCACACTATTTGAACTTAATTATTCAGAAATTTCACTATTTAATTTCACAATATAATTATTTCTTTTTTCAGAAATTTTAAAATTTAATTATCGATTTGGCAGCGCTTAGGTACTTGGTATGAGAATCGCAGAGGAGGGCGCCCACACTATTTGAACTTAATTATTCAGAAATTTCACTATTAATTTCACAATAGTATTATTTCTTTTTTCAGAAATTTTAAAATTTAATTATCGATTTGGCAGCGCTTAGGTACTTGGTATGAGAATCGCAGAGGAGGGCGCCCACACTATTTGAACTTAATTATTCAGAAATTTCACTATTTAATTTCACAATATTATTATTTAATTTGTCACAAATTTCAAAATTTAATTATCGATTTGGCAGCGCTAGGTACTTGGTATGAGAATCGCAGAGGAGGGCGCCCACACTATTTGAACTTAATTATTCAGAAATTTCACTATTTAATTTCACAATATAATTATTTCTTTTTCAAAATTTTAAAATTTAATTATCGATTTGGCAGCGCTTAGGTACTTGGTATGAGAATCGCAGAGGAGGGCGCCCACACTATTTGAACTTAATTATTCAGAAATTTCACTATTTAATTTCACAATAGTATTATTTAATTTGTCACAAATTTTCAAAATTTAATTATCGATTTGGCAGCGCTTAGGTACTTGGTATGAGAATCGCAGAGGAGGGCGCCCACACTATTTGAACTTAATTATTCAGAAATTTCACTATTTAATTTCACAATAGTATTATTTATTTTTTCACAAATTTCAAAATTTAATTATCGATTTGGCAGCGCTTAGGTACTTGGTATGAGAATCGCAGAGGAGGGCGCCCACAATATTTGAACTTAATTATTCAGAAATTTCACTATTTAATTTCACAATAGTATATTTAATTTTTCACAAATTTTCAAATTTAATTATCGATTTGGCAGCGCTTAGGTACTTGGTATGAGAATCGCAGAGGAGGGCGCCCACAATATTTGAACTTAATTATTCAGAAATTTCACTATTTAATTTCACAATATTAATTATTTCTTTTTCAGAAATTTTAAAATTTAATTATCGATTTGGCAGCGCTTAGGTACTTGGTATGAGAATCGCAGAGGAGGGCGCCCACAATATTTGAACTTAATTATTCAGAAATTTCACTATTTAATTTCACAATAGTATTATTTTAATTTTGTCACCAATTTCAAAATTTAATTATCGATTGGCAGCGCTTAGGTACTTGGTATGAGAATCGCAGAGGAGGGCGCCCACACTATTTGAACTTAATTATTCAGAAATTTCACTATTCAATTTCACAATATAATTATTTCTTTTTCAGACAAATTTTAAAATTTAATTATCGATTTGGCAGCGCTTAGGTACTTGGTATGAGAATCGCAGAGGAGGGCGCCCACAATATTTGAACTTAATTATTCAGAATTTTCACTATTCAATTTCACAATATAAATAATTCTTTTTCAGAAATTTTAAAATTTAATTATCGATTTGGCAGCGCTTAGGTACTTGGTATGAGAATCGCAGAGGAGGGCGCCCACACTATTTGAACTTAATTATTCAGAAATTTCACTATTTAATTTACCAATATAATTATTCTTTTCTTTCAGAAATTTTAAAATTTCTTACTTTATCGATTTGGCAGCGCTTAGGTACTTGGTGATGGAATCGCAGAGGCGGGGCCGCCACACTATTTGAACTTAATTATTCAGGCAACTTTCACTATT
>NW_022060794.1:0-55679 GCF_003285725.1 Scaptodrosophila lebanonensis
TACGGTTTGGGCTGTGGGCTGTTGACGTAGTTTCCTTTTGCCCCCATAATTCAGTCTGTGTGTCCTAGACAAGTTTCAAAATACCGAGTATGCAGTTTTATTTATATTCTTTTTTTTGATTTTAAACCTAGTTTTAATTCACTTAACCAATCGAAATGTGGATTTTTCAAACAAACTTTACAGCTCGTTTTACCCCCTTTGGAGCTAGAATTTTCCAAATCCCCTTCGTAGTGCACACCTACACTATGATAGGATACATGAACCCAAACTTCAGCTTCCTAGCTTCTACGGTTTGGGCTGTGGGCTGTTGACGTAGTTTCCTTTTGCCCCATAATTCAGTCTGTTTGTCCTAGACAAGTTTCAAAATACCGAGTATGCAGATTTATTTATATTCTTTTTTGATTTTAGAAACCTAGTTTTAAGTCAATTAACCATCGAAATGTGGATTTTTCAAACAAACTTTACAGTTCGTTTTCCCCCCCTGTGGAGCTAGAATTTTTAAAAATCCTTTGATAGAATACTTGAGCCCAAATTTCAGCTTCCTAGTTTCTACGGTTTGGTCTGGGCTGTTGACGTAGTTTCCTTTTGCCCCATAATTCAGTCTGTTTGTCCTAGACAAGTTTCAAAATACCGAGTATGCAGTTTTATTTATATTCTTTTTTTGATTTTAGAAAGCTAGTTTTAAGTCGATTAACCAATCGAAATGTGGATTTTTCAAACAAACTTTACACTCGTCGTTTCCCCCCTTTGGAGCTAGAATTTTTAAAAATCCTTTGATAGATACTTGAGCCCAAACTTCAGCTTCCTAGCTTCTACGGTTTGGGCTGTGGGCTGTTGACGTATTTTCCTTTTGCCCCATAATTCAGTCTGTGTCCTAGACAAGTTTCAAAATACCGAGTATGCAGTTTTATTTATATTCTTTTTTTGATTTTAGAAAGCTAGTTTTAAGTCAATTAACCAATCGAAATGTGGATTTTTCAAACAAACTTTACAGCTCGTTTTCCCCCCTTTGGAGCTAGAATTTTCCAAATCCCCTTCGTAGTGCACACCTACACTATGATAGATACTTGAGCCCAAACTTCAGCTTCCTACTTCTTCTACGGTTTGGCTGTGGGCTGTTGACGTAGTTTCCTTTTGCCCCATAATTCAGTCTGTGTGTCCTAGACAAGTTTCAAATACCGAGTATGCAGTTTTATTTATATTCTTTTATTGATTTTAGAAGCTAGTTTTAATTCATTAATCAATCGAAATGTGGATTTTTCAAACAAACTTTACAGCTCGTTTTCCCCCCTTTGGAGCTAGAATTTTCCAAATCCCCTTCGTAGTGCACACCTACACTGTGATATGATACTTGAGCCCAAACTTCAGCTTCCTAGCTTTTACGGTTTGGGTGGCTGTGGGCTGTTGACGTAGTTTCCTTTTGCCCCATAATTCAGTCTGTGTGTCCTAGACAAGTTTCAAATACCGAGTATGCAGTTTTATTTATATTCTTTTTTGATTTTAGAACCTAGTTTTAAGTCAATTAATCAATCGAAATGTGGATTTTTCAAACAAACTTTACAGTTCGTTTTACCCCCTTTGGAGCTAGAATTTTCCAAATCCCCTTCGTAGTGCACACCTACACTATGATAGATACTTGAACCCAAACTTCAGCTTCCTAGCTTCTACGGTTTGGGCTGTGGGCTGTTGACGTAGTTTCCTTTTGCCCCATAATTCAGTCTGTGTGTCCTAGACAAGTTTCAAATAACCGAGTATGCAGATTTATTTATATTCTTTTTTTGATTTTTAAACCTAGTTTTAAGTCAATTAACCAATCGAAATGTGGATTTTTCAAACAAACTTTACAGTTCGTTTTACCCCCCTTTGGAGCTAGAATTTTCCAAATCCCCTTCGTAGTGCACACCTACACTGTGATAGGATACTTGAGCCCAACTTCAGCTTCCTAGCTTCTACGGTTTGGGCTGTGGGCTGTTGACGTAGTTTCCTTTTTGCCCATAATTCAGTCTGTTTGTCCTAGACAAGTTTCAAATACCGAGTATGCAGATTTATTTATATTCTTTTTTTGATTTTAGAAACTAGTTTTAAGTCAATTAATCAATCGAAATGTGGATTTTTCAAACAAACTTTACAGCTCGTTTTCCCCCCCTTTGGAGCTAGAATTTTCCAAATCCCCTTCGTAGTGCACACCTACACTATGATATGATACTTGAGCCCAAACTTCAGCTTCCTAGCTTTTACGGTTTGGCTGTGGGCTGTGGGCTGTTGACGTAGTTTCCTTTTGCCCCATAATTCAGTCTGTGTGTCCTAGACAAGTTTCAAAATACCGAGTATGCAGTTTTATTTATATTCTTTTTTTGATTTTAGAAAGCTAGTTTTAAGTCAATTAATCAATCGAAATGTGGATTTTTCAAACAAACTTTACAGCTCGTTTTACCCCCCCTTGGAGCTAGAATTTTCCAAATCCCCTTCGTAGTGCACACCTACACTGTGATATGATACTTGAGCCCAAACTTCAGCTTCCTAGCTTTTACGGTTTGGGCATTGGGCTGTGGGCTGTTGACGTAGTTTCCTTTTGCCCCATAATTCAGTCTGTTGTGTCCTAGACAAGTTTCAAAATACCGAGTATGCAGTTTTATTTATATTCTTTTTATTGATTTTAAAAGCTAGTTTTAATTCAATAACCAATCGAAATGTGGATTTTTCAAACAAACTTTACAGCTCGTTTTCCCCCCTTTGGAGCTAGAATTTTCCAAATCCCCTTCGTAGTGCACATCTACACTGTGATATGATAATTGAGCCCAAACTTCAGCTTCCTAGCTTCTACGGTTTGGGCTGTGGCTGTTGACGTAGTTTTCCTTTTGCCCATAATTCAGTCTGTGTGTCCTAGACAAGTTTCAAAATACCGAGTATGCAGTTTTATTTATATTCTTTTATTGATTTTAGAAACCTAGTTTTAAGTCAATTAACCAATCGAAATGTGGATTTTTCAAACAAACTTTACAGCTCGTTTTCCCCCCTTTGGAGCTAGAATTTTCCAAATCCCCTTCGTAGTGCACACCTACACTGTGATATGATACTTGAGCCCAAACTTCAGCTTCCTAGCTTTTACGGTTTGGGCTGTGGGCTGTGGGCGTTGACGTAGTTTCCTTTTGCCCCATAATTCAGTCTGTGTGTCCTAGACAAGTTTCAAAATACCGAGTATGCAGTTTTATTTATATTCTTTTTTTGATTTTAGAAAGCTAGTTTTAAGTCAATTAACAATCGAAATGTGGATTTTTCAAACAAACTTTACAGTTCGTTTTACCCCCCTTTGAGCTAGAATTTTCCAAATCCCCTTCGTAGTGCACACCTACACTCTATGATAGGATACTTAAGCCCAAACTTCAGCTTCCTAGCTTCTACGATTTGGGCTGTGGGCTGTTGACGTAGTTTCCTTTTGCCCCCATAATTCAGTCTGTTTGTCCTAGACAAGTTTCAAAATACCGAGTATGCAGTTTATTTATTCTTTTTTTGATTTTAGAAACCTAGTTTTAGGTCGATTAACCAATCGAAATGTGGATTTTTCAAACAAATTTTACAGCTCGTTTTCCCCCCTGTGGAGCTACAATTTTTAAAAATCCTTTGATAGAATACTTGAGCCCAAACTTCAGCTTCCTAGCTTCTACGGTTTGGGCTGTGGGCTGTTGACGTAGTTTCCTTTTGCCCCATAATTCAGTCTGTTTGTCCTAGACAAGTTTCAAAATACCGAGTATGCAGTTTTATTTATATTCTTTTTTTGATTTTAGAAACTAGTTTTAAGTCAATTAACCAATCGAAATGTGGATTTTTCAAACAAACTTTACAGTTCGTTTTACCCCCTTTGGAGCTAGAATTTTCCAAATCCCCTTCGTAGTGCACACCTACACTGTGATATGATACTTGAGCCCAAACTTCAGCTTCCTAGCTTTTACGGTTTGGGCTTTGGGCTGTTGACGTAGTTTCCTTTTGCCCCATAATTCAGTCTGTGTGTCCTAGACAAGTTTCAAAATACCGAGTATGCAGTTTTATTTATATTCTTTTTTGATTTTAGAAAGCTAGTTTTAATTCAATTAACCAATCGAAATGTGGATTTTTCAAACAAACTTTACAGCTCGTTTTCCCCCCTTTGGAGCTAGATTTTCCAAATCCCCTTCGTAGTGCACACCTACACTGTGATATGATACTTGAGCCCAAACTTCAGCTTCCTAGCTTTTACGGTTTGGGCTGTGGGCTGTGGGCTGTTGACGTAGTTTCCTTTTGCCCCATAATTCAGTCTGTTTGTCCTAGACAAGTTTCAAAATACCGAGTATGCAGTTTATTTATATTCTTTTTTGATTTTAGAAAGCTAGTTTTAATCATTAACCAATCGAAATGTGGATTTTTCAAACAAACTTTACAGCTCGTTTTCCCCCCTTTGGAGCTAGAATTTTCCAAATCCCCTTCGTAGTGCACACCTACACTGTGATAGGATACTTGAGCCCAAACTTCAGCTTCCTAGCTTTACGGTTTGGGCTGTGGGCTGTGGGCTGTTGACGTAGTTTCCTTTTGCCCCATAATTAAGTCTGTGTCCTAGACAAGTTTCAAAATACCGAGTATGCAGTTTTATTTATATTCTTTTTTTGATTTTAGAACCTAGTTTTAGTCAATTAACCAATCGAAATGTGGATTTTTCAAACAAACTTTACAGTTCGTTTTACCCCCTTTGGAGCTAGAATTTTCCAAATCCCCTTCGTAGTGCACACCTACACTGTGATAGGATACTTGAGCCCAAACTTCAGCTTCCTAGCTTTTACGGTTTGGGCTGTGGGCTGTTGACGTTGTTTCCTTTTGCCCCCATAATTCAGTCTGTTTGTCCTAGACAAGTTTCAAAATACCGAGTATGCAGATTTATTTATATTCTTTTTTTGATTTTAGAAACCTAGTTTTAGGTCGATTACCCTATCGAAATGTGGATTTTTCAAACAAACTTTACAGCTCGTTTTCCCCCCTGTGGAGCTAGAATTTTCCAAAAGTGCACACCTACACTGTGATATGATACTTGAGCCCAAAACTTCAGCTTCCTAGCTTTTACGGTTTGGGCTGTGGGCTGTTGACGTAGTTTCCTTTTGCCCCATAATTCAGTCTGTTGTCCTAGACAAGTTTCAAAATACCGAGTATGCAGTTTTATTTATATTCTTTTTTGATTTAGAAACCTAGTTTTAAGTCAATTAACCAATCGAAATGTGGATTTTTCAAACAAACTTTACAGCTCGTTTTCCCCCTTTGGAGCTAGAATTTCCAAATCCCCTTCGTAGTGCACACCTACACTGTGATATGATACTTGAGCCCAAACTTCAGCTTCCTAGCTTTTACGGTTTGGGCTGTGGGCTGTTGACGTAGTTTCCTTTTGCCCCATAATTCAGTCTGTGTGTCCTAGACAAGTTTCAAAATACCGAGTATGCAGTTTTATTTATATTCTTTTATGTATTTAGAAAGCTAGTTTTAAGTCAATTAACCAATCGAAATGTGGATTTTTCAAACAAACTTTACAGCTCGTTTTCCCCCTTTGGAGCTAGAATTTTCCAAATCCCCTTCGTAGTGCACACCTACACTGTGATATGATACTTGAGCCCAAACTTCAGCTTCCTAGCTTTACGGTTTGGGCTGTGGGCTGTTGACGTAGTTTCCTTTGCCCCATAATTCAGTCTTGTGTCCTAGACAAGTTTCAAAATACCGAGTATGCAGTTTTATTTATATTCTTTTTTTGATTTAGAAAGCTAGTTTTAAGTCAATTAACCAATCGAAATGTGGATTTTTCAAACAAACTTTACAGCTCGTTTCCCCCCTTTGGAGCTAGAATTTCCAAATCCCTTCGTAGTGCACACCTACCTAAATACCGAGTATGCAGTTGTAATTTATACTTTATTGTTTTAGAAAGCTAGTTTAAGTCAATTAACCAATCGAAATGTGGATTTTTGAAACAAACTTTACAGCTCGTTTTTCCCCCTTTGGAGCTAGAATTTTCCAAATCCCCTTCGTAGTGCACACCTACACTGTGATATGATACTTGAGCCCAAACTTCAGCTTCCTAGCTTTTACGGTTTGGGCTGTGGAGTGGGCTGTTGACGTAGTTTCCTTTGCCCATAATTCAGTCTGTGTGTCTAGACAAGTTTCAAAATACCGAGTATGCGAGTTTTATTTATATTCTTTTTTTGATTTAGAAAGCTAGTTTTAAGTCAATTAACCAATCGAAATGTGGATTTTTCAAACAAACTTACAGCTCGTTTTCCCCCCTTTGGAGCTAGAATTTTCCAAATTCCCCTTCGTAGTGCACACCTACCTAAATACCGAGTATGCAGTTTATTATATTCTTTTATTGATTTTAGAAAGCTAGTTTTAAGTCAATTAACCAATCGAAATGTGGATTTTTCAAACAAACTTTACAGCTCGTTTTTCCCCCTTTGGAGCTAGAATTTTCCAAATCCCCTTCGTAGTGCACACCTACACTGTGATATGATACTTGAGCCCAAACTTCAGCTTCCTAGCTTTACGGTTTGGCTGTGGGCTGGGGCTGTTGACGTAGTTTCCTTTTGCCCCATAATTCAGTCTGTGGTCCTAGACAAGTTTCAAAATACCGAGTATGCAGTTTTATTTATATTCTTTTATTGATTTTAGAAAGCTAGTTTTAAGTCAATTAACCAATCGAAATGTGGATTTTTCAAACAAACTTTACAGCTCGTTTTCCCCCTTTGGAGCTAGAATTTTCCAAATCCCCTTCGTAGTGCACACCTACACTGTGATAGGATACTTGAGCCCAAACTTCAGCTTCCTAGCTTTTACGGTTTGGCTGTGGGCTGTTGACGTAGTTCCTTTTGCCCATAATTCAGTCTGTGTGTCCTAGACAAGTTTCAAAATACCGAGTATGCAGATTTATATTCTTTTTGATTTAGAAACCTAGTTTTAAGTCAATTAACCAATCGAAATGTGGATTTTTCAAACAAACTTTACAGCTCGTTTTCCCCCTTTGGAGCTAGAATTTTCCAAATCCCCTTCGTAGTGCACACTACACTGTGATAGGATACATGAACCCAAACTTCAGCTTCCTAGCTTTACGGTTTGGGCTGTGGGCTGTGGGCTGTTGACGTAGTTTCCTTTTGCCCCATAATTCAGTCTGTGTGTCCTAGACAAGTTTCAAAATACCGAGTATGCAGTTTTATTTATATTCTTTTTTTGATTTTAGAAAGCTAGTTTTAAGTCAATTAACCAATCGAAATGTGGATTTTTCAAACAAACTTTACAGCTCGTTTTTCCCCCTTTGGAGCTAGAATTTTCCAAATCCCCTTCGTAGTGCACACCTACACTGTGATATGATACTTGAGCCCAAACTTCAGCTTCCTAGCTTTTACGGTTTGGGCTGTGGGCTGTTGACGTAGTTTCCTTTTGCCCCATAATTCAGTCTGTGTGTCCTAGACAAGTTTCAAAATACCGAGTATGCAGTTTATTTATATTCTTTTTTGATTTTAGAAAGCTAGTTTTAAGTCAATTAACCAATCGAAATGTGGATTTTTCAAACAAACTTTACAGCTCGTTTTCCCCCTTTGGAGCTAGAATTTTCCAAATCCCCTTCGTAGTGCACACCTACACTGTGATATGATATGAGCCCAAACTCAGCTTCCTAGCTTTTACGGTTTGGGCTGTGGGCTGTTGACGTAGTTCCCTTTGCCCCATAATTCAGTCTGTGTGTCCTAGACAAGTTTCAAAATACCGAGTATGCAGTTTTATTTATATTCTTTTTTTGATTTTAGAAACCTAGTTTTAGTCAATAACCAATCGAAATGTGGATTTTTCAAACAAACTTTACAGCTCGTTTTCCCCCCTTGGAGCTAGAATTTTCCAAATCCCCTTCGTAGTGCACACCTACACTGTGATATGATACTTGAGCCCAAACTTCAGCTTCCTAGCTTTTACGGTTTGGCTGTGGGCTGTGGGCTGTGACGTAGTTTCTTTTGCCCCATAATTCAGTCTGTGTGTCCTAGACAAGTTTCAAAATACCGAGTATGCAGTTTTATTTATATTCTTTTTTGATTTTAGAAAGCTAGTTTTAAGTCAATTAACCAATCGAAATGTGGATTTTTCAAACAAACTTTACAGCTCGTTTTCCCCCTTTGGAGCTAGAATTTTCCAAATCCCTTCGTAGTGCACACCTACACTGTGATATGATACTTGAGCCCAAACTTCAGCTTCCTAGCTTTTACGGTTTGGGCTGTGGGCTGTTGACGTAGTTCCTTTTGCCCCATAATTCAGTCTGTGTGTCCTAGACAAGTTTCAAAATACCGAGTATGCAGTTTTATTTATATTCTTTTTTTGATTTTAGAAAGCTAGTTTTAAGTCAATTAACCAATCGAAATGTGGATTTTTCAAACAAACTTTACAGCTCGTTTTCCCCCCTTTGGAGCTAGAATTTTCCAAATCCCCTCGTAGTGCACACCTACCTACATACCGAGTATGCAGTTTTATTTATATTCTTTATTGCTTTTGAAAGCTAGTTTTAAGTCAATTAACCATCGAAATGTGGATTTTTGAAAAAACAAACTTTACAGCTCGTTTTCCCCCTTTGGAGCTAGAATTTTCCAAATCCCCTTCGTAGTGCACACCTACACTGTGATATGATACTTGAGCCCAAACTTCAGCTTCCTAGCTTTTACGGTTTGGGCTGTGGGCTGTGGGCTGTTGACGTAGTTTCTTTTGCCCCATAATTCAGTCTGTGTGTCCTAGACAAGTTTCAAAATACCGAGTATGCAGTTTTATTTATATTCTTTTTTGATTTAGAAAGCTAGTTTTAAGTCAATTAACCAATCGAAATGTGGATTTTTCAAACAAACTTTACAGCTCGTTTTCCCCCTTTGGAGCTAGAATTTTCCAAATCCCCTTCGTAGTGCACACCTACACTGTGATAGGATACTTGAGCCCAAACTTCAGCTTCCTAGCTTTTACGGTTTGGGCTGTGGGCTGTTGACGTAGTTTCCTTTTGCCCCATAATTCAGTCTGTGTGTCCTAGACAAGTTTCAAAATACCGAGTATGCAGCAGTTTTATTTATATTCTTTTTTGATTTAGAAACCTAGTTTTAAGTCAATTAACCAATCGAAATGTGGATTTTTCAAACAAACTTTACAGCTCGTTTTCCCCCTTTGGAGCTAGAATTTTCCAAATCCCCTTCGTAGTGCACACCTACACTGTGATATGATACTTGAGCCCAAACTTCAGCTTCCTAGCTTTACGGTTTGGGCTGGGCTGTGGGCTGTTGACGTAGTTTCCTTTTGCCCCATAATTCAGTCTGTGTGTCCGAGTATGCAGTTTTATTTATATTCTTTTATTGATTTTAGAAAGCTAGTTTTAAGTCAATTAACCAATCGAAATGTGGATTTTTCAAACAAACTTTACAGCTCGTTTTCCCCCCTTTGGAGCTAGAATTTTCCAAATTCCCTTCGTAGTGCACACCTACACTGTGATATGATACTTGAGCCCAAACTTCAGCTTCCTAGCTTTTACGGTTTGGGCTGTGGGCTGTTGACGTAGTTCCTTTTGCCCCATAATTCAGTCTGTGTGTCCTAGACAAGTTTCAAAATACCGAGTATGCAGTTTTATTTATATTCTTTTTTGATTTAGAAAGCTAGTTTTAAGTCAATTAACCAATCGAAATGTGGATTTTTCAAACAAACTTTACAGCTCGTTTTCCCCCCTTTGGAGCTAGAATTTTCCAAATCCCCTTCGTAGTGCAAACCTTTACCCAAATACCGAGTATGCAGTTTTTATTTATATTCTTTTATGCTTTTAGAAAGCTAGTTTTAAGTCAATTAACCAATCGAAATGTGGATTTTTCAAACAAACTTTACAGCTCGTTTTCCCCCTTGGAGCTAGAATTTTCCAAATCCCCTTCGTAGTGCACACTACACTGTGATATGATACTTGAGCCCAAACTTCAGCTTCCTAGCTTTTACGGTTTGGGCTGTGGGCTGTGGGCTGTTGACGTAGTTCCTTTTGCCCCATAATTCAGTCTGTGTGTCCTAGACAAGTTTCAAAATACCGAGTATGCAGTTTTATTTATATTCTTTTTTGATTTTAGAAAGCTAGTTTTAAGTCAATTAACCAATCGAAATGTGGATTTTTCAAACAAACTTTACAGTCGTTTTCCCCCCTTTGGAGCTAGAATTTTCCAAATCCCTTCGTAGTGCACACCTACACTGTGATATGATACTTGAGCCCAAACTTCAGCTTCCTAGCTTTTACGGTTTGGGCTGTGGGCTGTGGGCTGTTGACGTAGTTTCCTTTTGCCCCATAATTCAGTCTGTGTGTCCTAGACAAGTTTCAAAATACCGAGTATGCAGTTTTATTTATATTCTTTTTTTGATTTTAGAAAGCTAGTTTTAAGTCAATTAACCAATCGAAATGTGGATTTTCAAACAAACTTTACAGCTCGTTTTCCCCCTTTGGAGCTAGAATTTTCCAAATCCCCTTCGTAGTGCACATTACCTAATACCGAGTATTGCAGTTTTATTTATTCTTCTTTATTGCTTAGGAAAGCTAGTTAAGTTAATTATTCAAAAAAAAAATCGAAATGTGGATTTTTCAAACAAACTTTACAGCTCGTTTTCCCCCTTTGGAGCTAGAATTTTCCAAATCCCTTCGTAGTGCACACCTACACTGTGATATGATACTTGAGCCCAAACTTCAGCTTCCTAGCTTTTACGGTTTGGGCTGTGGGCTGTGGGCTGTTGACGTAGTTTCCTTTTGCCCCATAATTCAGTCTGTGTGTCCTAGACAAGTTTCAAAATACCGAGTATGCAGTTTTATTTATATTCTTTTTTGATTTAGAAAGTTTTAAGTCAATTAACCAATCGAAATGTGGATTTTTCAAACAAACTTTACAGTTCGTTTTCCCCCTTTGGAGCTAGAATTTTCCAAATCCCCTTCGTAGTGCACACCTACACTGTGATATGATACTTGAGCCCAAACTTCAGCTTCCTAGCTTTACGGTTTGGGCTGTGGGCTGTTGACGTAGTTCCTTTGCCCCATAATTCAGTCTGTGTGTCCTAGACAAGTTTCAAAATACCGAGTATGCAGTTTTATTTATATTCTTTTATTGATTTAGAAAGCTAGTGTTAAGTCAATTAACCAATCGAAATGTGGATTTTTCAAACAAACTTTACAGCTCGTTTTCCCCCTTTGGAGCTAGAATTTTCCAAATCCCCTTCGTAGTGCACACCTACACTGTGATATGATACTTGAGCCCAAACTTCAGCTTCCTAGCTTTTACGGTTTTGGGCTGTGGGCTGTTGACGTAGTTTCCTTTTGCCCCATAATTCAGTCTGTGTGTCCTAGACAAGTTTCAAAATACCGAGTATGCAGTTTTATTTATATTCTTTTATTTTTGATTTTAGAAAGCTAGTTTTAAGTCAATTAACCAATCGAAATGTGGATTTTTCAAACAAACTTTACAGTTCGTTTCCCCCTTTGGAGCTAGAATTTTCCAAATCCCCTTCGTAGTGCACACTACACTGTGATATGATACTTGAGCCCAAACTTCAGCTTCCTAGCTTTTACGGTTTTGGGCTGTGGCTGTTGACGTAGTTTCCTTTTGCCCCATAATTCAGTCTGTGTGTCCTAGACAAGTTTCAAAATACCGAGTATGCAGTTTTATTTATATTCTTTTATTGATTTTAGAAAGCTAGTTTTAAGTCAATTAACAATCGAAATGTGGATTTTTCAAACAAACTTTACAGCTCGTTTTCCCCCTTTGGAGCTAGAATTTTCCAAATCCCCTTCGTAGTGCACACCTACACTGGAATACGAGTATGCAGTTTATTTATATTCTTTTAATGCTTTTAGAAAGCTAGTTGTAAGTCAATTTAACCAATCGAAATGTGGATTTTGAAAACAAACTTACAGCTCGTTTTCCCCTTTGGAGCTAGAATTTTCCAAATCCCCTTCGTAGTGCACACCTACACTGTGATATGATACTTGAGCCCAAACTTCAGCTTCCTAGCTTTACGGTTGGGCTGTGGGCTGTTGACGTAGTTTCCTTTGCCCCATAATTCAGTCTGTGTGTCCTAGACAAGTTTCAAAATACCGAGTATGCAGTTTTATTATATTCTTTTTTGATTTTAGAAAGCTAGTTTAAGTCAATTAACCAATCGAAATGTGGATTTTTCAAACAAACTTACAGCTCGTTTTCCCCTTTGGAGCTAGATTTTCCAAATCCTTCGTAGTGCACACCCACCTGAATCCGAGTATGCAGTTTTATTTATATTCTTTTATTGATTTAAGAAAGCTAGTTTTAAGTCAAATAACCAATCGAAATGTGGATTTTTCAAACAAACTTTACAGCTCGTTTTCCCCCCTTTGGAGCTAGAATTTTCCAAATCCCCTTCGTAGTGCACACCTACACTGTGATATGATACTTGAGCCCAAACTTCAGCTTCCTAGCTTTTACGGTTTGGGCTGTGGGCTGTTGACGTTAGTCCTTTTGCCCCTTTTGCCCCATAATTCAGTATGTGTGTCCTAGACAAGTTTCAAAATACCGAGTATGCAGTTTTATTTATATTCTGTTTTTGATTTTAGAAAGCTAGTTTTAAGTCAATTAACCAATCGAAATGTGGATTTTCAAACAAACTTTACAGCTCGTTTCCCCCCTTGGAGCTAGAATTTTCCAAATCCCTTCGTAGTGCACACCTACTAAACACGAGTAGCAGTTTATTTATATTCTTTTATTGCTTTTAGGAAGCTAGTTTTAAGTCAATTAACCAATCGAAATGTGGATTTTTCAAACAAACTTTACAGCTCGTTTTCCCCCTTTGGAGCTAGAATTTTCCAAATTCCCTTCGTAGTGCACACCTACACTGTGATATGATACTTGAGCCCAAACTTCAGCTTCCTAGCTTTTACGGTTTGGGCTGTGGGCTGTGGGCTGTTGACGTAGTTTCCTTTGCCCCATAATTCAGTCTGTGTGTCCTAGACAAGTTTCAAAATACCGAGTATGCAGTTTTATTTATATTCTTTTATTGCTTAGAAAGCTAGTTTAAGTCAATTAACCAATCGAAATGTGGATTTTTCAAACAAACTTTACAGCTCGTTTTCCCCTTGGAGCTAGAATTTTCCAAATCCCCTTCGTAGTGCACACCTACACTGTGATAGGATACTTGAGCCCAAACTTCAGCTTCCTAGCTTTTACGGTTTGGGCTGTGGGCTGTTGACGTAGTTTCCTTTTGCCCCATAATTCAGTCTGTTGGTCCTAGACAAGTTTCAAAATACCGAGTATGCAGTTTTATTATATTCTTTTTTGATTTTAGAAACCTAGTTTTAAGTCAATAACCAATCGAAATGTGGATTTTTCAAACAAACTTTACAGCTCGTTTTCCCCCTTTGGAGCTAGAATTTTCCAAATCCCCTTCGTAGTGCACACCTACACTGTGATATGATACTTGAGCCCAAACTTCAGCTTCCTAGCTTTTACGGTTTGGGGGTGGGTGTGGGCTGTTGACGTAGTTTCCTTTTGCCCCATAATTCAGTCTGTGTGTCCTAGACAAGTTTCAAAATACCGAGTATGCAGTTTTATTTATATTCTTTTATGATTTAGAAAGTAGTTTTAAGTCAATTAACCAATCGAAATGTGGATTTTTCAAACAAACTTTACAGCTCGTTTTCCCCCCTTTGGAGCTAGAATTTTCCAAATCCCCTTCGTAGTGCACACCTACACTGTGATATGATACTTGAGCCCAAACTTCAGCTTCCTAGCTTTACGGTTTGGGCTGTGGGCTGTTGACGTAGTTTCCTTTTGCCCATAATTCAGTCTGTGTGTCCTAGACAAGTTTCAAAATACGAGTATGCAGTTTTATTTATATTCTTTTTTGATTTTAGAAAGCTAGTTTTAAGTCAATTAACCAATCGAAATGTGGATTTTTCAAACAAACTTTACAGCTCGTTTTCCCCCCTTTGGAGCTAGAATTTTCCAAATCCCCTTCGTAGTGCACACCTACACTGTGATATGATACTTGAGCCCAAACTTCAGCTTCCTAGCTTTTACGGTTTGGGCTGTGGGCTGTTGACGTAGTTTCCTTTTGCCCCATAATTCAGTCTGTGTGTCCTAGACAAGTTTCAAAATACCGAGTATGCAGTTTTATTTATATTCTTTTTTGATTTTAGAAAGCTAGTTTTAAGTCAATTAACCAATCGAAATGTGGATTTTTCAAACAAACTTTACAGCTCGTTTTCCCCCCTTTGGAGCTAGAATTTTCCAAATCCCCTTCGTAGTGCACACCTACACTGTGATATGATACTTGAGCCCAAACTTCAGCTTCCTAGCTTTTACGTTTTGGGCTGTGGGCTGTTGACGTAGTTTCCTTTTGCCCCATAATTCAGTCTGTGTGTCCTAGACAAGTTTCAAAATACCGAGTATGCAGTTTTATTTATATTTCTTTTTGATTTTAGAAAGCTAGTTTTAAGTCAATTAACCAATCGAAATGTGGATTTTTCAAACAAACTTTACAGCTCGTTTTCCCCCTTTGGAGCTAGATTTTCCAAATCCCCTTCGTAGTGCACACCTACACTGTGATATGATACTTGAGCCCAAACTTCAGCTTCCTAGCTTTTACGGTTTGGGCTGTGGGCTGTTGACGTAGTTTCCTTTTGCCCCATAATTCAGTCTGTGTGTCCTAGACAAGTTTCAAAATACCGAGTATGCAGTTTTATTTATATTCTTTTTTGATTTTAGAAAGCTAGTTTTAAGTCAATTAACCAATCGAAATGTGGATTTTTCAAACAAACTTTACAGCTCGTTTTCCCCCCTTTGGAGCTAGAATTTTCCAAATCCCTTCGTAGTGCACACCTACACTGTGATATGATACTTGAGCCCAAACTTCAGCTTCCTAGCTTTACGGTTTGGGCTGTGGGCTGTTGACGTAGTTTCCTTTTGCCCCATAATTCAGTCTGTGTGTCCTAGACAAGTTTCAAAATACCGAGTATGCAGTTTTATTTATATTCTTTTTTGATTTTAGAAAGCTAGTTTTAAGTCAATTAATCAATCGAAATGTGGATTTTTCAAACAAACTTTACAGCTCGTTTTCCCCCTTTGGAGCTAGAATTTCCAAATCCCCTTCGTAGTGCACACCTACACTGTGATATGATACTTGAGCCCAAACTTCAGCTTCCTAGCTTTTACGGTTTGGGCTGTGGGCTGTGGGCGTAGTGCACACCTACCTAAACACCGAGTATGCAGTTTTATTTATATTCTTTTATTGCTTTTAGAAAGCTAGTTTTAAGTCAATTAACCAATCGAAATGTGGATTTTTCAAACAAACTTTACAGCTCGTTTTTCCCCCTTTGGAGCTAGAATTTTCCAAATCCCTTCGTAGTGCACACCTACACTGTGATATGATACTTGAGCCCAAACTTCAGCTTCCTAGCTTTTACGGTTTGGGCTGTGGGCTGTTGACGTAGTTTCCTTTTGCCCCATAATTCAGTCTGTGTGTCCTAGACAAGTTTCAAAATACCGAGTATGCAGTTATTTATATTCTTTATTGATTTAGAAAGCTAGTTTTAAGTCAATTAACCAATCGAAATGTGGATTTTTCAAACAAACTTTACAGCTCGTTTTCCCCCCTTTGGAGCTAGAATTTTCCAAATCCCCTTCGTAGTGCACACATACACTGTGATAGTATACATGAACCCAAACTTCAGCTTCCTAGCTTTACGGTTTGGGCTGTGGGCTGTGGGCTGTTGACGTAGTTTCCTTTTGCCCCATAATTCAGTCTGTGTGTCCTAGACAAGTTTCAAAATACCGAGTATGCAGTTTTATTTATATTTTTTTGATTTTAGAAAGCTAGTTTTAAGTCAATTAACCAATCGAAATGTGGATTTTTCAAACAAACTTTACAGCTCGTTTTCCCCCCTTTGGAGCTAGAATTTTCAAATCCCTTCGTAGTGCACACCTACACTGTGATATGATACTTGAGCCCAAACTTCAGCTTCCTAGCTTTTACGGTTTGGGCTGTGGGCTGTTGACGTAGTTTCCTTTTGCCCCATAATTCAGTCT
Source organism: Scaptodrosophila lebanonensis (assembly GCF_003285725.1). Classification (NCBI taxonomy): domain Eukaryota; kingdom Metazoa; phylum Arthropoda; class Insecta; order Diptera; family Drosophilidae; genus Scaptodrosophila; species Scaptodrosophila lebanonensis. The sequence continues at coordinate 16,086 of NW_022060794.1, forward strand.
GTGTGTCCTAGACAAGTTTCAAAATACCGAGTATGCAGTTTTATATATCTTTTATTGATTTAGAAAGCTAGTTTTAAGTCAATTAACCAATCGAAATGTGGATTTTCAAACAAACTTTACAGCTCGTTTTCCCCCTTTGGAGCTAGAATTTCCAAATCCCCTTCGTAGTGCACACCTACACTGTGATATGATACTTGAGCCCAAACTTCAGCTTCCTAGCTTTTACGGTTGGGTGTGGGCTGTGGGCTGTTGACGTAGTTTCCTTTTGCCCCATAATTCAGTCTGTGTGTCCTAGACAAGTTTCAAAATACCGAGTATGCAGTTTTATTTATATTCTTTTATTGATTTTAGAAAGCTAGTTTTAAGTCAATTAACCAATCGAAATGTGGATTTTTCAAACAAACTTTACAGCTCGTTTTCCCCCTTTGGAGCTAGAATTTTCCAAATCCCCTTCGTAGTGCACACCTACACTGTGATATGATACTTGAGCCCAAACTTCAGCTTCCTAGCTTTTACGGTTTGGCTGTGGGCTGTTGACGTCGTAGTTTCCTTTTGCCCCATAATTCAGTCTGTGTGTCCTAGACAAGTTTCAAAATACCGAGTATGCAGTTTTATTTATATTCTTTTTTGATTTTAGAAAGCTAGTTTTAAGTCAATTAACCAATCGAAATGTGGATTTTTCAAACAAACTTTACAGCTCGTTTTCCCCCTTTGGAGCTAGAATTTTCCAAATCCCCTTCGTAGTGCACACCTACACTGTGATATGATACTTGAGCCAAACTTCAGCTTCCTAGCTTTTACGGTTTGGGCTGTGGGCTGTGGGCTGTTGACGTAGTTTCCTTTTGCCCCATAATTCAGTCTGTGTGTCCTAGACAAGTTTCAAAATACCGAGTATGCAGTTTTATTATATTCTTTATTGATTTTAGAAAGCTAGTTTAAGTCAATTAACCAATCGAAATGTGGATTTTTCAAACAAACTTTACAGCTCGTTTTCCCCCTTTGGAGCTAGAATTTTCCAAATCCCCTTCGTAGTGCACACCTACACTGTGATATGATACTTGAGCCCAAACTTCAGCTTCCTAGCTTTTACGGTTTGGGCTGTGGGCTGTTGACGTAGTTTCCTTTTGCCCCATAATTCAGTCTGTGTGTCCTAGACAAGTTTCAAAATACCGAGTATGCAGTTTTATTTATATTCTCTTATTGCTTTTAGAAAGCTAGTTTTAAGTCAATTAACCAATCGAAATGTGGATTTTTCAAACAAACTTTACAGCTCGTTTCCCCCCTTTGGAGCTAGAATTTTCCAAATCCCCTTCGTAGTGCAACCTACACTGTGATAGGATACTTGAGCCCAAACTTCAGCTTCCTAGCTTTTACGGTTTGGGCTGTGGGCTGTTGACGTAGTTTCCTTTTGCCCCATAATTCAGTCTGTGTGTCCTAGACAAGTTTCAAAATACCGAGTATGCAGTTTTATTTATATTCTTTTTTGATTTTAGAAAGCTAGTTTTAAGTCAATTAACCAATCGAAATGTGGATTTTTCAAACAAACTTTACAGCTCGTTTCCCCCCTTTGGAGCTAGAATTTTCCAAATCCCTTCGTAGTGCACACCTACACTGTGATATGATACTTGAGCCCAAACTTCAGTCCTAGCTTTTACGGTTTGGGCTGTGGGCTGTTGACGTAGTTTCCTTTTGCCCCATAATTCAGTCTGTGTGTCCTAGACAAGTTTCAAAATACCGAGTATGCAGTTTTATTTATATTCTTTTTTGATTTTAGAAAGCTAGTTTTAAGTCAATTAACCAATCGAAATGTGGATTTTTCAAACAAACTTTACAGCTCGTTTTCCCCCCTTTGGAGCTAGAATTTTCCAAATCCCCTTCGTAGTGCACACCTACACTGTGATATGATACTTGAGCCCAAACTTCAGCTTCCTAGCTTTTACGGTTTGGGCTGTGGGCTGTTGACGTAGTTCCTTTTGCCCCATAATTCAGTCTGTGTGTCCTAGACAAGTTTCAAAATACCGAGTATGCAGTTTTATTTATATTCTTTTTTGATTTAGAAAACTAGTTTTAAGTCAATTAACCAATCGAAATGTGGATTTTTCAAACAAACTTTACAGCTCGTTTTCCCCCCTTTGGAGCTAGAATTTTCCAAATCCCTTCGTAGTGCACACCTACACTGTGATATGATACTTGAGCCCAAACTTCAGCTTCCTAGCTTTTACGGTTTGGGCTGTGGGCTGTGACGTAGTTTCCTTTTGCCCCATAATTCAGTCTGTGTGTCTAGACAAGTTTCAAAATACCGAGTATGCAGTTTTATTTATATTCTTTTTTGATTTTAGAAAGCTAGTTTTAAGTCAATTAACCAATCGAAATGTGGATTTTTCAAACAAACTTTACAGCTCGTTTCCCCCCTTTGGAGCTAGAATTTTCCAAATCCCCTTCGTAGTGCACACCTACACTGTGATATGATACTTGAGCCCAAACTTCAGCTTCCTAGCTTTTACGGTTTGGGCTGTGGGCTGTTGACGTAGTTTCCTTTTGCCCCATAATTCAGTCTGTGTGTCCTAGACAAGTTTCAAAATACCGAGTATGCAGTTTTATTTTATTCTTTTTTTGATTTTAGAAAGCTAGTTTTAAGTCAATTAACCAATCGAAATGTGGATTTTTCAAACAAACTTTACAGCTCGTTTTCCCCTTTGGAGCTAGAATTTTCCAAATCCCCTTCGTAGTGCACACCTACACTGTGATATGATACTTGAGCCCAAACTTCAGCTTCCTAGCTTTTACGGTTTGGGCTGTGGGCTGTTGACGTAGTTTCCTTTTGCCCCATAATTCAGTCTGTGTTCCTAGACAAGTTTCAAAATACCGAGTATGCAGTTTTATTTATATTCTTTTTATTGATTTTAGAAAGCTAGTTTTAAGTCAATTAACCAATCGAAATGTGGATTTTTCAAACAAACTTTACAGCTCGTTTTCCCCCCTTGGAGCTAGAATTTTCCAAATCCCCTTCGTAGTGCACACCTACACTGTGATATGATACTTGAGCCCAAACTTCAGCTTCCTAGCTTTTACGGTTTGGGTGTGGGCTGTGGGCTGTTGACGTAGTTTCCTTTTGCCCCATAATTCAGTCTGTGTGTCCTAGACAAGTTTCAAAATACCGAGTATGCAGTTTTATTTACTTTTTTTTGATTTTAGAAAGCTAGTTTTAAGTCAATTAACCAATCGAAATGTGGATTTTTCAAACAAACTTTACAGCTCGTTTTCCCCCCTTTGGAGCTAGAATTTTCCAAAATCCCCTTCGTAGTGCACACCTACCTAAATACCGAGTATGCAGTTTTATTTATTTTTTATTGCTTTTAGAAAGCTAGTTTTAAGTCAATTAACCAATCGAAATGTGGATTTTGAAACAAAAACTTTACAGCTCGTTTTCCCCTTTGGAGCTAGAATTTTCCAAATCCCCTTCGTAGTGCACACCTACACTGTGATATGATACTTGAGCCCAAACTTCAGCTTCCTAGCTTTTACGGTTTGGGCTGTGGGCTGTTGACGTAGTTTCCTTTTGCCCCATAATTCAGTCTGTGTGTCCTAGACAAGTTTCAAAATACCGAGTATGCAGTTTTATTTATATTCTTTTTTGATTTAGAAAGCTAGTTTTAAGTCAATTAACCAATCGAAATGTGGATTTTTCAAACAAACTTTACAGCTCGTTTTCCCCCTTTGGAGCTAGAATTTTCCAAATCCCCTTCGTAGTGCACACCTACACTGTGATATGATACTTGAGCCCAAACTTCAGCTTCCTAGCTTTTACGGTTTGGGCGGGCTGTGGGCTGTTGACGTAGTTTCCTTTTGCCCCATAATTCAGTCTGTGTGTCCTAGACAAGTTTCAAAATACCGAGTATGCAGTTTTATTATATTCTTTTATTGATTTTAGAAAGCTAGTTTTAAGTCAATTAACAATCGAAATGTGGATTTTCAAACAAACTTTACAGCTCGTTTTCCCCCCTTTGGAGCTAGAATTTTCCAAATCCCCTTCGTAGTGCACACCTACACTGTGATATGATACTTGAGCCCAAACTTCAGCTTCCTAGCTTTTACGGGTTGGGCTGTGGGCTGTTGACGTAGTTTCCTTTTGCCCCATAATTCAGTCTGTGTGTCCTAGACAAGTTTCAAAATACCGAGTATGCAGTTTTATTTATATTCTGTTTTTGATTTTAGAAAGCTAGTTTAAGTCAATTAACCAATCGAAATGTGGATTTTTCAAACAAACTTTACAGTTCGTTTTACCCCTTTGGAGCTAGAATTTTCCAAATCCCCTCGTAGTGCACACCTACACTGTGATATGATACATGAACCAAAACTTCAGCTTCCTAGCTTTTACGGTTTGGGCTGTGGGCTGTTGACGTAGTTTCCTTTTGCCCCATAATTCAGTCTGTGTGTCCTAGACAAGTTTCAAAATACCGAGTATGCAGTTTTATTTATATTTTTTTTTGATTTTAGAAACCTAGTTTTAAGTCAATTAACCAATCGAAATGTGGATTTTTCAAACAAATTACAGCTCGTTTTCCCCCTTTGGAGCTAGAATTTTCCAAATCCCCTTCGTAGTGCACACTACACTGTGATATGATACTTGAGCCCAAACTTCAGCTTCCTAGCTTTTACGTTTTGGGCTGTGGGCTGTTGACGTAGTTTCCTTTTGCCCCATATATTCAGTCTGTGTGTCCTAGACAAGTTTCAAAATACCGAGTATGCAGTTTTATTTATATTCTTTTTTGATTTAGAAACCTAGTTTTAAGTCAATTAACCAATCGAAATGTGGATTTTTCAAACAAACTTTACAGCTCGTTTTCCCCCCTTTGGAGCTAGAATTTTCCAAATCCCCTTCGTAGTGCACACCTACACTGTGATATGATACTTGAGCCCAAACTTCAGCTTCCTAGCTTTTACGGTTTGGGCTGTGGGCTGTTGACGTAGTTTCCTTTTGCCCCATAATTCAGTCTGTGTGTCCTAGACAAGTTTCAAAATACCGAGTATGCAGTTTTATTTATATTCTTTTTTGATTTTAGAAAGCTAGTTTTAAGTCAATTAACCAATCGAAATGTGGATTTTTCAAACAAACTTTACAGCTCGTTTTCCCCCCTTTGGAGCTAGAATTTTCCAAATCCCCTTCGTAGTGCACCATACACTGTGATAGGATACTTGAGCCCAAACTTCAACTTCCTAGCTTTTACGGTTTGGGCTGGGTGTGGGCTGTTGACGTAGTTTCCTTTTGCCCCATAATTCAGTCTGTGTGTCCTAGACAAGTTTCAAAATACCGAGTATGCAGTTTTATTTATAATTTTTTTTTGATTTTTGAAAGCTAGTTTTAGGTCAATTAACCAATCGAAATGTGGATTTTTCAAACAAACTTTACAGCTCGTTTTTCCCCTTTGGAGCTAGAATTTTCCAAATCCCTTCGTAGTGCACACCTACACTGTGATATGATACTTGAGCCCAAACTTCAGCTTCCTAGCTTTACGGTTTGGGCTGTGGGCTGGGTGTGACGTAGTTCCTTTTGCCCCATAATTCAGTCTGTGTGTCCTAGACAAGTTTCAAAATACCGAGTATGCAGTTTTATTTATATTCTTTTATTGATTTAGGAAAGCTAGTTTTAAGTCAATTAACCAATCGAAATGTGGATTTTTCAAACAAACTTTACAGCTCGTTTTCCCCCTTTGGAGCTAGAATTTTCCAAATCCCCTTCGTAGTGCACACCTACACTGTGATATGATACTTGAGCCCAAACTTCAGCTTCCTAGCTTTTACGGTTTGGGCTGTGGGCTGTTGACGTAGTTTCCTTTTGCCCCATAATTCAGTCTGTGTGTCCTAGACAAGTTTCAAAATACCGAGTATGCAGTTTTATTTATATTCTTTTTTGATTTTAGAAAGCTAGTTTTAAGTCAATTAACCAATCGAAATGTGGATTTTTCAAACAAACTTACAGCTCGTTTTCCCCCCTTTGGAATAGAATTTCCCAAATCCCCTTCGTGTGCACACCTACTAAAACACCGAGTATGCAGTTTTATTTATTTCTTTTATTGCTTTTAGAAAGCTAGTTTTAAGTCAATTAACCAATCGAAATGTGGATTTTTGAAACAAACTTTACAGCTCGTTTTCCCCTTTGGAGCTAGAATTTTCCAAATCCCCTTCGTAGTGCACACCTACACTGTGATATGATACTTGAGCCCAAACTTCAGCTTCCTAGCTTTTACGGTTTGGGCTGTGGGCTGTTGACGTAGTTTCCTTTTGCCCCATAATTCAGTCTGTGTGTCCTAGACAAGTTTCAAAATACCGAGTATGCAGTTTTATTTATATTCTTTTATTGATTTTAGAAAGCTAGTTTTAAGTCAATTAACCAATCGAAATGTGGATTTTTCAAACAAACTTTACAGCTCGTTTACCCCCTTTGGAACTAGAATTTTCCAAATCCCCTTCGTAGTGCACACCTACACTGTGATAGGATACTTGAGCCCAAACTTCAGCTTCCTAGCTTTTACGGTTTGGGCTGTGGGCTGTTGACGTAGTTTCCTTTTGCCCCATAATTCAGTCTGTGTGTCCTAGACAAGTTTCAAAATACCGAGTATGCAGTTTTATTTATATTTTTTTTTTGATTTTAGAAACCTAGTTTAAGTCAATTAACCAATCGAAATGTGGATTTTTCAAACAAACTTTACAGCTCGTTTTCCCCCTTTGGAGCTAGAATTTTCCAAATCCCCTTCGTAGTGCACACCTACACTGTGATATGATACTTGAGCCCAAACTTCAGCTTCCTAGCTTTTACGGTTTGGGCTGTGGGTGGGCTGTTGACGTAGTTTCCTTTTGCCCCATAATTCAGTCTGTGTGTCCTAGACAAGTTTCAAAATACCGAGTATGCAGTTTTATTTATATCTTTTTTGATTTAGAAAGCTAGTTTTAAGTCAATTAACCAATCGAAATGTGGATTTTCAAACAAACTTTACAGCTCGTTTTCCCCCTTTGGAGCTAGAATTTTCCAAATCCCCTTCGTAGTGCACACCTACACTGTGATATGATACTTGAGCCCAAACTTCAGCTTCCTAGCTTTTACGGTTTGGGCTGTGGGCTGTTGACGTAGTTTCCTTTTGCCCCATAATTCAGTCTGTGTGTCCTAGACAAGTTTCAAAATACCGAGTATGCAGTTTTATTTATATTCTTTTATTGATTTTAGAAAGCTAGTTTTAAGTCAATTAACCAATCGAAATGTGGATTTTTCAAACAAACTTTACAGCTCGTTTTCCCCCTTTGGAGCTAGAATTTTCCAAATCCCCTTCGTAGTGCACACCTACACTGTGATAGGATACTTGAGCCCAAACTTCAGCTTCCTAGCTTTACGGTTTGGGCTGTGGGCTGTTGACGTAGTTTCCTTTTGCCCCATAATTCAGTCTGTGTGTCCTAGACAAGTTTCAAAATACCGAGTATGCAGTTTATTTATATTCTTTTTTGATTTTAGAAAGCTAGTTTTAAGTCAATTACCAATCGAAATGTGGATTTTCAAACAAACTTTACAGCTCGTTTTCCCCCCTTTGGAGCTAGATTTTCCAAATCCCTTCGTAGTGCACACCTACACTGTGATATGATACTTGAGCCCAAACTTCAGCTTCCTAGCTTTTACGGTTTGGGCTGTGGGCTGTTGACGTAGTTTCTTTTGCCCCATAATTCAGTCTGTGTGTCCTAGACAAGTTTCAAAATACCGAGTATGCAGTTTTATTTATATTCTTTTTTGATTTAGAAAGCTAGTTTTAAGTCAATTAACCAATCGAAATGTGGATTTTCAAACAAACTTTACAGCTCGTTTTCCCCCTTTGGAGCTAGAATTTTCCAAATCCCCTTCGTAGTGCACACCTACACTGTGATAGGATACTTGAGCCCAAACTTCAGCTTCCTAGCTTTTACGGTTTGGGCTGTGGGCTGTTGACGTAGTTTCCTTTTGCCCCATAATTCAGTCTGTGTGTCCTAGACAAGTTTCAAAATACCGAGTATGCAGTTTTATTTATATTTTTTTATTAATTTTAGAAAGCTAGTTTTAAGTCAATTAACCAATCGAAATGTGGATTTTTCAAACAAACTTTACAGCTCGTTTTCCCCCTTTGGAGCTAGAATTTTCCAAATCCCCTTCGTAGTGCACACCTACACTGTGATATGATACTTGAGCCCAAACTTCAGCTTCCTAGCTTTTACGGTGGCTGTGGGCTGTGGGCTGTTGACGTAGTTTCCTTTGCCCCATAATTCAGTCTGTGTGTCCTAGACAAGTTTCAAAATACCGAGTATGCAGTTTTTTATATTCTTTTTTGATTTAGAAAGCTAGTTTTAAGTCAATTAACCAATCGAAATGTGGATTTTTCAAACAAACTTTACAGCTCGTTTTCCCCCTTTGGAGCTAGAATTTTCCAAATCCCCTCGTAGTGCACACCTACACTGTGATATGATACTTGAGCCCAAACTTCAGCTTCCTAGCTTTTACGGTTTGGGCTGTGGGCTGTTGACGTAGTTTCCTTTTGCCCCATAATTCAGTCTGTGTGTCCTAGACAAGTTTCAAAATACCGAGTATGCAGTTTATTTATATTCTTTTTTGATTTTAGAAAGCTAGTTTTAAGTCAATTAACCAATCGAAATGTGGATTTTTCAAACAAAATTACAGCTCGTTTTCCCCCTTTGGAGAGCTAGAATTTTCCAAATCCCCTTCGTAGTGCACACCTACACTGTGATATGATACTTGAGCCCAAACTTCAGCTTCCTAGCTTTTACGGTTTGGGCTGTGGGCTGTTGACGTAGTTTCCTTTTGCCCCATAATTCAGTCTGTGTGTCCTAGACAAGTTTCAAAATACCGAGTATGCAGTTTTATTTATATTCTTTTTTGATTTTTAGAAAGCTAGTTTTAAGTCAATTAACCAATCGAAATGTGGATTTTTCAAACAAACTTTACAGCTCGTTTTCCCCCCTTTGGAGCTAGAATTTTCCAAATCCCCTTCGTAGTGCACACCTACACTGTGATAGATACTTGAGCCCAAACTTCAGCTTCCTAGCTTTTACGGTTTGGGCTGTGGGCTGTTGACGTAGTTTCCTTTTGCCCCATAATTCAGTCTGTGTCCTAGACAAGTTTCAAAATACCGAGTATGCAGTTTTATTTATATTCTTTTATTGATTTTAGAAAGCTAGTTTTAAGTCAATTAACCAATCGAAATGTGGATTTTTCAAACAAACTTTACAGCTCGTTTTCCCCCTTTGGAGCTAGAATTTCCAAATCCCCTTCGTAGTGCACACCTACACTGTGATATGATACTTGAGCCCAAACTTCAGCTTCCTAGCTTTACGGTTGGGCTGTGGGCTGTGGGCTGTTGACGTAGTTCCTTTTGCCCCATAATTCAGTCTGTGTGTCCTAGACAAGTTTCAAAATACGAGTATGCAGTTTTATTATATTCTTTTTTGATTTTAGAAAGCTAGTTTTAAGTCAATTAACCAATCGAAATGTGGATTTTTCAAACAAACTTTACAGCTCGTTTTCCCCCCTTTGGAGCTAGAATTTTCCAAATCCCCTTCGTAGTGCACACCTACACTGTGATATGATACTTGAGCCCAAACTTCAGCTTCCTAGCTTTTACGGTTTGGGCTGTGGGCTGTGGGCTGTTGACGTAGTTCCTTTTGCCCCATAATTCAGTCTGTGTGTCCTAGACAAGTTTCAAAATACCGAGTATGCAGTTTATTTATATTCTTTTATTGATTTTAGAAAGCTAGTTTTAAGTCAATTAACCAATCGAAATGTGGATTTTTCAAACAAACTTTACAGCTCGTTTTCCCCCTTTGGAGCTAGAATTTTCCAAATCCCCTTCGTAGTGCACACCTACACTGTGATATGATACTTGAGCCCAAACTTCAGCTTCCTAGCTTTTACGGTTTGGGCTGTGGGCTGTTGACGTAGTTTCCTTTTGCCCCATAATTCAGTCTGTGTGTCCTAGACAAGTTTCAAAATACCGAGTATGCAGTTTTATTTATATTCTTTTTTGATTTTAGAAAGCTAGTTTTAAGTCAAATAACCAATCGAAATGTGGATTTTTCAAACAAACTTTACAGCTCGTTTTCCCCCCTTTGGAGCTAGAATTTTCCAAATCCCCTTCGTAGTGCACACCTACACTGTGATATGATACTTGAGCCCAAACTTCAGCTTCCTAGCTTTTACGTTTGGGCTGTGGGCTGTTGACGTAGTTTCCTTTTGCCCCATAATTCAGTCTGTGTGTCCTAGACAAGTTTCAAAATACCGAGTATGCAGTTTTATTTATATTCTTTTTTGATTTTAGAAAGCTAGTTTTAAGTCAATTAACCAATCGAAATGTGGATTTTTCATACAAACTTTACAGCTCGTTTCCCCCTTTGGAACTAGAATTTTCCAAATCCCCTTCGTAGTGCACACCTACACTGTGATATGATACTTGAGCCCAAACTTCAGCTTCCTAGCTTTTACGGTTGGGCTGGGGCGGTTGACGTAGTTTCCTTTTGCCCCATAATTCAGTCTGTGTGTCCTAGACAAGTTTCAAAATACCGAGTATGCAGTTTTATTTATATTCTTTTTTGATTTTAGAAAGCTAGTTTAAGTCAATTAACCAATCGAAATGTGGATTTTTCAAACAAACTTTACAGCTCGTTTTCCCCCTTTGGAGCTAGAATTTTCCAAATCCCCTTCGTAGTGCACACCTACACTGTGATATGATACTTGAGCCCAAACTTCAGCTTCCTAGCTTTTACGGTTTGGGCTGTGGGCTGTTGACGTAGTTTCTTTTGCCCCATAATTCAGTCTGTGTGTCCTAGACAAGTTTCAAAATACCGAGTATGCAGTTTTATTTATATTCTTTTATGATTTTAGAAAGCTAGTTTTAAGTCAATTAACCAATCGAAATGTGGATTTTTCAAACAAACTTTAAAGCTCGTTTTCCCCCCTTTGGAGCTAGAATTTTCCAAATCCCCTTCGTAGTGCACACACTACACTGTGATATGATACTTGAGCCCAAACTTCAGCTTCCTAGCTTTTACGGTTGGGCTGTGGCTGTGGGCTGTTGACGTAGTTTCCTTTTGCCCCATAATTCAGTCTGTGTGTCCTAGACAAGTTTCAAAATACCGAGTATGCAGTTTTATTTATATTCTTTTTTGATTTTAGAAAGCTAGTTTTAAGTCAATTAACCAATCGAAATGTGGATTTTTCAAACAAACTTTACAGCTCGTTTCCCCCCTTTGGAGCTAGAATTTTCCAAATCCCCTTCGTAGTGCACACCTACACTGTGATATGATACTTGAGCCCAAACTTCAGCTTCCTAGCTTTTACGGTTTGGGCTGTGGGCGTGTGACGTAGTTTCCTTTTGTCCCCATAATTCAGTCTGTGTGTCCTAGACAAGTTTCAAAATACCGAGTATGCAGTTTTATTTATATTCTTTTTGATTTTAGAAAGCTAGTTTTAAGTCAATTAACCAATCGAAATGTGGATTTTTCAAACAAACTTTACAGCTCGTTTTCCCCCTTTGGAGCTAGAATTTTCCAAATCCCCTTCGTAGTGCACACCTACACTGTGATATGATACTTGAGCCCAAACTTCAGCTTCCTAGCTTTTACGGTTGGGCTGTGGGCTGTGGGCTGTTGACGTAGTTTCCTTTTGCCCCATAATTCAGTCTGTGTGTCCTAGACAAGTTTCAAAATACCGAGTATGCAGTTTTATTTATATTCTTTAATTGATTTTAGAAAGCTAGTTTTAAGTCAATTAACCAATCGAAATGTGGATTTTTCAAACAAACTTTACAGCTCGTTTTCCCCCCTTTGGAGCTAGAATTTTCCAAATCCCCTTCGTAGTGCACACCTACACTGTGATATGATACTTGAGCCCAAACTTCAGCTTCCTAGCTTTTACGGTTGGGCTGTGGGCTGTTGACGTAGTTTCCTTTTGCCCCATAATTCAGTCTGTGTGTCCTAGACAAGTTTCAAAATACCGAGTATGCAGTTTATTTATATTCTTTTTTTGATTTTAGAAAGCTAGTTTTAAGTCAATTAACCAATCGAAATGTGGATTTTTCAAACAAACTTTACAGCTCGTTTTCCCCCTTTGGAGCTAGAATTTTCCAAATCCCCTTCGTAGTGCACACCTACACTGTGATATGATACTTGAGCCCAAACTTCAGCTTCCTAGCTTTTACGGTTTGGGCTGTGGGCTGTTGACGTAGTTTCCTTTTGCCCCATAATTCAGTCTGTGTGTCCTAGACAAGTTTCAAAATACCGAGTATGCAGTTTTATTTATATTCTTTTTGATTTGAGAAAGCTAGTTTTAAGTCAATTAACCAATCGAAATGTGGATTTTTCAAACAAACTTTACAGCTCGTTTTCCCCCCTTTGGAGCTAGAATTTTCCAAATCCCCTTCGTAGTGCACACCTACACTGTGATATGATACTTGAGCCCAAACTTCAGCTTCCTAGCTTTTACGGTTTGGGCTGTGGGCTGTGGGCTGTTGACGTAGTTTCCTTTTGCCCCATAATTCAGTCTGTGTGTCCTAGACAAGTTTCAAAATACCGAGTATGCAGTTTTATTTATATTCTTTTTTGATTTTAGAAACTAGTTTTAAGTCAATTAATCAATCGAAATGTGGATTTTTCAAACAAACTTTACAGCTCGTTTTCCCCCCTTTGGAGCTAGAATTTTCCAAATCCCCTTCGTAGTGCACACCTACACTGTGATATGATACTTGAGCCCAAACTTCAGCTTCCTAGCTTTTACGGTTTGGGCTGTGGGCTGTTGACGTAGTTTCCTTTTGCCCCATAATTCAGTCTGTGTGTCCTAGACAAGTTTCAAAATACCGAGTATGCAGTTTTATTTATATTCTTTTTTTGATTTTAGAAAGCTAGTTTTAAGTCAATTAACCAATCGAAATGTGGATTTTTCAAACAAACTTTACAGCTCGTTTTCCCCCCTTTGGAGCTAGAATTTTCCAAATCCCCTTCTTAGTGCACACTACACTGTGATATGATACTTGAGCCCAAACTTCAGCTTCCTAGCTTTTACGGTTTGGGCTGTGGGCTGTGGCTGTGACGTAGTTTCCTTTTGCCCCATAATTCAGTCTGTGTGTCCTAGACAAGTTTCAAAATACCGAGTATGCAGTTTTATTTATATTCTTTTTTTGATTTTAGAAAGCTAGTTTTAAGTCAATTAACCAATCGAAATGTGGATTTTTCAAACAAACTTTACAGCTCGTTTTCCCCCTTTGGAGCTAGAATTTTCCAAATCCCCTTCGTAGTGCACACCTACACTGTGATATGATACTTGAGCCCAAACTTCAGCTTCCTAGCTTTTACGGTTTGGGCTGTGGGCTGTTGACGTAGTTTCCTTTTGCCCCATAATTCAGTCTGTGTGTCCTAGACAAGTTTCAAAATACCGAGTATGCAGTTTTATTTATATTCTTTTTTGATTTTAGAAAGCTAGTTTTAAGTCAATTAACCAATCGAAATGTGGATTTTTCAAACAAACTTTACAGCTCGTTTTCCCCCTTTGGAGCTAGAATTTTCCAAATCCCCTTCGTAGTGCACACCTACACTGTGATATGATACTTGAGCCCAAACTTCAGCTTCCTAGCTTTTACGGTTTGGGCTGTGGGCTGTTGACGTAGTTTCCTTTTGCCCCATAATTCAGTCTGTGGTCCTAGACAAGTTTCAAAATACCGAGTATGCAGTTTATTTATATTCTTTTTTGATTTTAGAAAGCTAGTTTTAAGTCAATTAACCAATCGAAATGTGGATTTTTCAAACAAACTTTACAGCTCGTTTTCCCCCTTGGAGCTAGAATTTTCCAAATCCCCTTCGTAGTGCACACCTACACTGTGATATGATACTTGAGCCCAAACTTCAGCTTCCTAGCTTTTACGGTTTGGGCTGTGGGCTGTGGGCTGTTGACGTAGTTTCCTTTTGCCCCATAATTCAGTCTGTGTGTCCTAGACAAGTTTCAAAATACCGAGTATGCAGTTTTATTTATATTCTTTTTTGATTTTAGAAAGCTAGTTTTAAGTCAATTAACCAATCGAAATGTGGATTTTTCAAACAAACTTTACAGCTCGTTTTCCCCCCTTTGGAGCTAGAATTTTCCAAATCCCCTTCGTAGTGCACACCTACACTGTGATATGATACTTGAGCCCAAACTTCAGCTTCCTAGCTTTTACGGTTTGGGCTGTGGGCTGTTGACGTAGTTTCCTTTTGCCCCATAATTCAGTCTGTGTGTCCTAGACAAGTTTCAAAATACCGAGTATGCAGTTTTATTTATATTCTTTTTTGATTTTAGAAAGCTAGTTTTAAGTCAATTAACCAATCGAAATGTGGATTTTTCAAACAAACTTTACAGCTCGTTTTCCCCCTTTGGAGCTAGAATTTTCCAAATCCCCTTCGTAGTGCACACCTACACTGTGATATGATACTTGAGCCCAAACTTCAGCTTCCTAGCTTTTACGGTTTGGGCTGTGTGCTGTTGACGTAGTTTCCTTTTGCCCCATAATTCAGTCTGTGTGTCCTAGACAAGTTTCAAAATACCGAGTATGCAGTTTTATTTATATTCTTTTTTGATTTTAGAAAGCTAGTTTTAAGTCAATTAACCAATCGAAATGTGGATTTTTCAAACAAACTTTACAGCTCGTTTTCCCCCCTTTGGAGCTAGGATTTTCCAAATCCCCTTCGTAGTGCACACCTACACTGTGATATGATACTTGAGCCCAAACTTCAGCTTCCTAGCTTTTACGGTTTGGGCTGTGGGCTGTTGACGTAGTTTCCTTTTGCCCCATAATTCAGTCTGTGTGTCCTAGACAAGTTTCAAAATACCGAGTATGCAGTTTTATTTATATTCTTTTATGATTTTAGAAAGCAAGTTTTAAGTAAATTACCCAATCGAAATGTGGATTTTTCAAACAAACTTTACAGCTCGTTTTCCCCCTTTGGAGCTAGAATTTTCCAAATCCCCTTCGTAGTGCACACCTACACTGTGATAGGATACTTGAGCCCAAACTTCAGCTTCCTAGCTTTTACGGTTTGGGCTGTGGGCTGTTGACGTAGTTTCCTTTTGCCCCATAATTCAGTCTGTGTGTCCTAGACAAGTTTCAAAATACCGAGTATGCAGTTTTATTTATATTCTTTTTTGATTTTAGAAACTAGTTTTAAGTCAATTAACCAATCGAAATGTGGATTTTTCAAACAACCTTTACAGCTCGTTTTACCCCCTTGGAGCTAGAATTTTCCAAATCCCCTTCGTAGTGCACACCTACACTGTGATATGATACTTGAGCCCAAACTTCAGCTTCCTAGCTTTTACGGTTTGGGCTGTGGGCTGTTGACGTAGTTTCCTTTTGCCCCATAATTCAGTCTGTGTGTCCTAGACAAGTTTCAAAATACCGAGTATGCAGTTTTATTATATTCTTTTTTGATTTTAGAAACTAGTTTTAAGTCAATTAATCAATCGAAATGTGGATTTTTCAAACAAACTTTACAGCTCGTTTTCCCCCTTTGGAGCTAGAATTTTCCAAATCCCCTTCGTAGTGCACACCTACACTGTGATATGATACTTGAGCCCAAACTTCAGCTTCCTAGCTTTTACGGTTTGGGCTGTGGGCTGTTTGACGTAGTTTCCTTTTGCCCCATAATTCAGTCTGTGTGTCCTAGACAAGTTTCAAAATACCGAGTATGCAGTTTTATTTATATTCTTTTTTGATTTTAGAAAGCTAGTTTTAAGTCAATTAACCAATCGAAATGTGGATTTTTCAAACAAACTTTACAGCTCGTTTTCCCCCTTTGGAGCTAGAATTTTCCAAATCCCCTTCGTAGTGCACACCTACACTGTGATAGGATACTTGAGCCCAAACTTCAGCTTCCTAGCTTTTACGGTTTGGGCTGTGGGCTGTTGACGTAGTTTCCTTTTGCCCCATAATTCAGTCTGTGTGTCCTAGACAAGTTTCAAAATACCGAGTATGCAGTTTTATTTATATTCTTTTTTGATTTTAGAAAGCTAGTTTTAAGTCAATTAACCAATCGAAATGTGGATTTTTCAAACAAACTTTACAGCTCGTTTTCCCCTTTGGAGCTAGAATTTTCCAAATCCCCTTCGTAGTGCACACCTACACTGTGATATGATACTTGAGCCCAAACTTCAGCTTCCTAGCTTTTACGGTTTGGGCTGTGGGCTGTTGACGTAGTTTCCTTTTGCCCCATAATTCAGTCTGTGTGTCCTAGACAAGTTTCAAAATACCGAGTATGCAGTTTTATTTATATTCTTTTATGATTTTAGAAAGCTAGTTTTAAGTCAATTAACCAATCGAAATGTGGATTTTTCAAACAAACTTTACAGCTCGTTTCCCCCCTTGGAGCTAGATTTTCCAAATCCCCTTCGTAGTGCACACCTACACTGTGATATGATACTTGAGCCCAAACTTCAGCTTCCTAGCTTTTACGGTTTGGGCTGTGGGCTGTTGACGTAGTTTCCTTTTGCCCCATAATTCAGTCTGTGTGTCCTAGACAAGTTTCAAAATACCGAGTATGCAGTTTTATTTATATTCTTTTTTTGATTTTAGAAAGCTAGTTTTAAGTCAATTAACCAATCGAAATGTGGATTTTTCAAACAAACTTTACAGCTCGTTTTCCCCCTTTGGAGCTAGAATTTTCCAAATCCCCTTCGTAGTGCACACCTACACTGTGATATGATACTTGAGCCCAAACTTCAGCTTCCTAGCTTTTACGGTTTGGCTGTGGGCTGTGGGCTGTTGACGTAGTTTCCTTTTGCCCCATAATTCAGTCTGTGTGTCCTAGACAAGTTTCAAAATACCGAGTATGCAGTTTTATTTATATTCTTTTATTGATTTTAGAAAGCTAGTTTAAGTCAATTAACCAATCGAAATGTGGATTTTTCAAACAAACTTTACAGCTCGTTTTCCCCCTTTGGAGCTAGAATTTTCCAAATCCCCTTCGTAGTGCACACCTACACTGTGATATGATACTTGAGCCCAAACTTCAGCTTCCTAGCTTTTACGGTTTGGGCTGTGGGCTGTGGGTGTTGACGTAGTTTCCTTTTGCCCCATAATTCAGTCTGTGTGTCCTAGACAAGTTTCAAAATACCGAGTATGCAGTTTTATTTATATTCTTTTATTGATTTTAGAAAGCTAGTTTTAAGTCAATTAACCAATCGAAATGTGGATTTTTCAAACAAACTTTACAGCTCGTTTTCCCCCCTTTGGAGCTAGAATTTTCCAAATCCCCTTCGTAGTGCACACCTACACTGTGATAGGATACTTGAACCCAAACTTCAGCTTCCTAGCTTTACGGTTTGGGCTGTGGGCTGTTGACGTAGTTTCCTTTTGCCCCATAATTCAGTCTGTGTGTCCTAGACAAGTTTCAAAATACCGAGTATGCAGTTTTATTTATATTCTTTTTTGATTTTAGAAAGCTAGTTTTAAGTCAATTAACAATCGAAATGTGGATTTTTCAACAAACTTTACAGCTCGTTTTCCCCCCTTTGGAGCTAGAATTTTCCAAATCCCCTTCGTAGTGCACACCTACACTGTGATATGATACTTGAGCCCAAACTTCAGCTTCCTAGCTTTTACGGTTTGGGCTGTGGGCTGTGGGCTGTGACGTAGTTTCCTTTTGCCCCATAATTCAGTCTGTGTGTCCTAGACAAGTTTCAAAATACCGAGTATGCAGTTTTATTTATATTCTTTTATTGATTTTAGAAAGCTAGTTTTAAGTCAATTAACCAATCGAAATGTGGATTTTTCAAACAAACTTTACAGCTCGTTTTCCCCCTTTGGAGCTAGAATTTTCCAAATCCCCTTCGTAGTGCACACCTACACTGTGATATGATACTTGAGCCCAAACTTCAGCTTCCTAGCTTTTACGGTTTGGGCTGTGGGCTGTTGACGTAGTTTCCTTTTGCCCATAATTCAGTCTGTGTGTCCTAGACAAGTTTCAAAATACCGAGTATGCAGTTTTATTTATATTCTTTTGATGGTTTTAGAAAGCTAGTTTTAAGTCAATTAACCAATCGAAATGTGGATTTTTCAAACAAACTTTACAGCTCGTTTTACCCCCTTTGGAGCTAGAATTTTCCAAATCCCCTTCGTAGTGCACACCTACACTGTGATAGGATACTTGAGCCCAAACTTCAGCTTCCTAGCTTTTACGGTTTGGGCTGTGGGCTGTTGACGTAGTTTCCTTTTGCCCCATAATTCAGTCTGTGGGTCCTAGACAAGTTTCAAAATACCGAGTATGCAGTTTTATTTATATTCTTTTTTGATTTTAGAAAGCTAGTTTTAAGTCAATTAACCAATCGAAATGTGGATTTTCAAACAAACTTTACAGCTCGTTTTCCCCCCTTTGGAGCTAGAATTTTCCAAATCCCCTTCGTAGTGCACACCTACACTGTGATATGATACTTGAGCCCAAACTTCAGCTTCCTAGCTTTTACGTTTGGGCTGTGGGCGGTGGACGTAGTTTCCTTTTGCCCCATAATTCAGTCTGTGTGTCCTAGACAAGTTTCAAAATACCGAGTATGCAGTTTATTTATATTCTGTTTTGATTTTAGAAACCTAGTTTTAAGTCAATTAAACAATCGAAATGTGGATTTTTCAAACAAACTTTACAGCTCGTTTACCCCCTTTGGAGCGAATTTTCCAAATCCCCTTCGTAGTGCACACTACACTGTGATATGATACTTGAGCCCAAACTTCAGCTTCCTAGCTTTTACGGTTTGGGCTGTGGGCTGTTGACGTAGTTTCCTTTTGCCCCATAATTCAGTCTGTGTGTCCTAGACAAGTTTCAAAATACCGAGTATGCAGTTTTATTTATATTCTTTTTTGATTTTAGAAAGCTAGTTTTAAGTCAATAACCAATCGAAATGTGGATTTTTCAAACAAACTTTACAGCTCGTTTTCCCCCCTTTGGAGCTAGAATTTTCCAAATCCCCTTCGTAGTGCACACCTACACTGTGATAGGATACTTGAGCCCAAACTTCAGCTTCCTAGCTTTACGGTTTGGGCTGTGGGCTGTTGACGTAGTTTCCTTTTGCCCCATAATTCAGTCTGTGTGTTCCTAGACAAGTTTCAAAATACCGAGTATGCAGTTTTATTTTATTCTTTTTGATTTTAGAACTAGTTTTAAGTCAATTAACCAATCGAAATGTGGATTTTCAAACAAACTTTACAGCTCGTTTTCCCCCCTTGGAGCTAGATTTTTCCAAATCCCCTTCGTAGTGCACACTACCACTGTGATAGGATACTTGAGCCCAAATTCAGCTTCCTAGCTTTACGGTTTGGGCTGTGGGCTGTTGACGTAGTTTCCTTTTGCCCCATAATCAGTCTGTGGGTCCTAGACAAGTTTCCAAATACCGAGGTGCAGTTTTTATTTATATTCTTTTATTGATTTAAGAAAGCTAGTTTTAATTCACTTAAACAATCGAAATGTGGATTTTTCAAACAAACTTTACAGCTCGTTTTCCCCCCTTTGGAGCTAGAATTTTCCAAATCCCCTTCGTAGTGCACACCTACACTGTGATAGGATACTTGAGCCCAAACTTCAGCTTCCTAGCTTTTACGGTTTGGGCTGTGGGCTGTGGGCTGTTGACGTAGTTTCCTTTTGCCCCCATAATTCAGTCTGTGTGTCCTAGACAAGTTTCAAAATACCGAGTATGCAGTTTTATTTATATTCTTTTTTTGATTTTAGAAAGCTAGTTTTAAGTCAATTAATCAATCGAAATGTGGATTTTTCAAACAAACTTTACAGCTCGTTTTCCCCCCTTTGGAGCTAGAATTTTCCAAATCCCCTTCGTAGTGCACACCTACACTGTGATATGATACTTGAGCCCAAACTTCAGCTTCCTAGCTTTTACGGTTGGGGCTGTGGGCTGTTGACGTAGTTTCCTTTTGCCCCATAATTCAGTCTGTGTGTCCTAGACAAGTTTCAAAATACCGAGTATGCAGTTTTATTTATATTCTTTTATTGCTTTTAGAAAGCTAGTTTTAAGTCAATTAACCAATCGAAATGTGGATTTTTCAAACAAACTTTACAGCTCGTTCCCCCCTTTGGAGCTAGAATTTTCCAAATCCCCTTCGTAGTGCACACCTACACTGTGATATGATACTTGAGCCCAAACTTCAGCTTCCTAGCTTTTACGGTTTGGGCTGTGGCTGTGGGCTGTTGACGTAGTTTCCTTTTGCCCCATAATTCAGTCTGTGTGTCCTAGACAAGTTTCAAAATACCGAGTATGCAGTTTTATTTATATTCTTTTTTTGATTTTAGAAAGCTAGTTTTAAGTCAATTAATCCATCGAAATGTGGATTTTTCAAACAAACTTTACAGCTCGTTTCCCCCCTTTGGAGCTAGAATTTTCCAAATCCCCTTCGTAGTGCACACCTACACTGTGATATGATACTTGAGCCCAAACTTCAGCTTCCTAGCTTTTACGGTTGGGCTGTGGGCTGTGGGCTGTTGACGTAGTTTCCTTTTGCCCCATAATTCAGTCTGTGTGTCCTAGACAAGTTTCAAAATACCGAGTATGCAGTTTTATTTATATTCTTTTTTTGATTTTAGAAAGCTAGTTTTAAGTCAATTAACCAATCGAAATGTGGATTTTTCAAACAAACTTTACAGCTCGTTTCCCCCCCCTTTGGAGCTAGAATTTTCCAAATCCCCTTCGTAGTGCACACCTACACTGTGATATGATACTTGAGCCCAAACTTCAGCTTCCTAGCTTTTACGGTTTGGGCTGTGGGCTGTGGGCTGTTGACGTAGTTTCCTTTTGCCCCATAATTCAGTCTGTGTGTCCTAGACAAGTTTCAAAATACCGAGTATGCAGTTTTATTTATATTCTTTTTATAAATTTAGAAAGCTAGTTTTAAGTCAATTAACCAATCGAAATGTGGATTTTTCAAACAAACTTTACAGCTCGTTTTCCCCCCTTTGGAGCTAGAATTTTCCAAATCCCCTTCGTAGTGCACACCTACACTGTGATATGATACTTGAGCCCAAACTTCAGCTTCCTAGCTTTTACGGTTTGGGCTGTGGGCTGTTGACGTAGTTTCCTTTTGCCCCATAATTCAGTCTGTGGTCCTAGACAAGTTTCAAAATACCGAGTATGCAGTTTTATTTATATTCTTTTTTTGATTTTAGAAAGCTAGTTTTAAGTCAATTAACCAATCGAAATGTGGATTTTTCAAACAAACTTTACAGCTCGTTTTCCCCCTTTGGAGCTAGAATTTTCCAAATCCCCTTCGTAGTGCACACCTACACTGTGATAGGATACTTGAGCCCAAACTTCAGCTTCCTAGCTTTTACGGTTGGGCTGGGCTGTGGGCTGTTGACGTAGTTTCCTTTTGCCCCATAATTCAGTCTGTGTGTCCTAGACAAGTTTCAAAATACCGAGTATGCAGTTTTATTTATATTCTTTTTTGATTTTAGAAAGCTAGTTTTAAGTCAATTAACCAATCGAAATGTGGATTTTTCAAACAAACTTTACAGTCGTTTTCCCCCTTTGGAGCTAGAATTTTCCAAATCCCCTTCGTAGTGCACACCTACACTGTGATATGATACTTGAGCCCAAACTTCAGCTTCCTAGCTTTTACGGTTTGGGCTGTGGGCTGTTGACGTAGTTTCCTTTTGCCCCCATAATTCAGTCTGTGTGTCCTAGACAAGTTTCAAAATACCGCGTATGCAGTTTTATTTATATTCTTTTTTGATTTTAGAAAGCTAGTTTTAAGTAAATTAACCAATCGAAATGTGGATTTTTCAAACAAACTTTACAGCTCGTTTTCCCCCCTTTGGAGCTAGAATTTTCCAAATCCCCTTCGTAGTGCACACCTACACTGTGATATGATACTTGAGCCCAAACTTCAGCTTCCTAGCTTTTACGGTTTGGGCTGTGGGCTGTGGGCTGTTGACGTAGTTTCCTTTTGCCCCATAATTCAGTCTGTGTGTCCTAGACAAGTTTCAAAATACCGAGTATGCAGTTTTATTTATATTCTTTTTTTGATTTTAGAAAGCTAGTTTTAAGTCAATTAACCAATCGAAATGTGGATTTTTCAAACAAACTTTACAGCTCGTTTTCCCCCCTTTGGAGCTAGAATTTTCCAAATCCCCTTCGTAGTGCACACCTACACTGTGATATGATACTTGAGCCCAAACTTCAGCTTCCTAGCTTTTACGGTTTGGGCTGTGGGCTGTTGACGTAGTTTCCTTTTGCCCCATAATTCAGTCTGTGTGTCCTAGACAAGTTTCAAAATACCGAGTATGCAGTTTTATTTATATTCTTTTTTTGATTTTAGAAAGCTAGTTTTAATTCAATTAACCAATCGAAATGTGGATTTTTCAAACAAACTTTACAGTTCGTTTTCCCCCCTTTGGAGCTAGAATTTTCCAAATCCCCTTCGTAGTGCACACCTACACTGTGATATGATACTTGAGCCCAAACTTCAGCTTCCTAGCTTTACGGTTTGGCTGTGGGCTGTGGGCTGTTGACGTAGTTTCCTTTTGCCCCATAATTCAGTCTGTGTGTCCTAGACAAGTTTCAAAATACCGAGTATGCAGTTTTATTTATATTCTTTTATTGATTTTAGAAACTAGTTTTAAGTCAATAACCAATCGAAATGTGGATTTTTCAAACAAACTTTACAGCTCGTTTTCCCCCTTTGGAGCTAGAATTTTCCAAATCCCCTTCGTAGTGCACACCTACACTGTGATATGATACTTGAGCCCAAACTTCAGCTTCCTAGCTTTTACGGTTTGGGCTGTGGGCTGTTGACGTAGTTTCCTTTTGCCCCATAATTCAGTCTGTGTGTCCTAGACAAGTTTCAAAATACCGAGTATGCAGTTTTATTTATATTCTTTTTTTGATTTTAGAAAGCTAGTTTTAAGTCAATTAACCAATCGAAATGTGGATTTTTCAAACAAACTTTACAGCTCGTTTTCCCCCCTTTGGACTAGAATTTTCCAAATCCCCTTCGTAGTGCACACCTACACTGTGATATGATACTTGAGCCCAAACTTCAGCTTCCTAGCTTTACGGTTTGGGCTGTGGGCTGTGGCTGTTGACGTAGTTTCCTTTTGCCCCATAATTCAGTCTGTGTGTCCTAGACAAGTTTCAAAATACCGAGTATGCAGTTTTATTTATATCTTTTTTTGATTTTAGAAAGCTAGTTTTAAGTCAATTAACCAATCGAAATGTGGATTTTTCAAGCAAACTTTACAGCTCGTTTTCCCCCCTTTGGAGCTAGAATTTCCAAATCCCCTTCGTAGTGCACACCTACACTGTGATATGATACTTGAGCCCAAACTTCAGCTTCCTAGCTTTACGGTTTGGGCTGTGGGCTGTTGACGTAGTTTCCTTTTGCCCATAATTCAGTCTGTGTGTCCTAGACAAGTTTCAAAATACCGAGTATGCAGTTTTATTTATATTCTTTTATTGATTTTAGAAGCGTAGTTTTAAGTCAATTAACCAATCGAAATGTGGATTTTTCAAACAAACTTTACAGCTCGTTTTCCCCCCTTTGGAGCTAGAATTTTCCAAATCCCCTTCGTAGTGCACACCTACACTGTGATATGATACTTGAGCCCAAACTTCAGCTTCCTAGCTTTTACGGTTTGGGCTGTGGGCTGTTGACGTAGTTTCCTTTTGCCCCATAATTCAGTCTGTGGTCCTAGACAAGTTTCAAAATACCGAGTATGCAGTTTTATTTATATTCTTTTATTGATTTTAGAAAGCTAGTTTTAAGTCAATTAACCAATCGAAATGTGGATTTTTCAAACAAACTTTACAGCTCGTTTTCCCCCCTTTGGAGCTAGAATTTTCCAAATCCCCTTCGTAGTGCACACCTACACTGTGATATGATACTTGAGCCCAAACTTCAGCTTCCTAGCTTTTACGGTTTGGGCTGTGGGCTGTGGGCTGTTGACGTAGTTTCCTTTTGCCCCATAATTCAGTCTGTTG
The DNA here is from genome assembly GCF_003285725.1 of Scaptodrosophila lebanonensis. Taxonomy (NCBI): domain Eukaryota; kingdom Metazoa; phylum Arthropoda; class Insecta; order Diptera; family Drosophilidae; genus Scaptodrosophila; species Scaptodrosophila lebanonensis. The sequence continues at coordinate 40,105 of NW_022060794.1, forward strand.
TCCTAGACAAGTTTCAAAATACCGAGTATGCAGTTTATTTATATTCTTTTTTGATTTTAGAAACTAGTTTTAAGTCAATTAACCAATCGAAATGTGGATTTTTCAAACAAACTTTACAGCTCGTTTTCCCCCTTTGGAGCTAGAATTTTCAAATCCCCTTCGTAGTGCACACCTACACTGTGATATGATACTTGAGCCCAAACTTCAGCTTCCTAGCTTTTACGGTTTGGGCTGTGGGCTGTGGGCTGTTGACGTAGTTTCCTTTTGCCCCATAATTCAGTCTGTGTGTCCTAGACAAGTTTCAAAATACCGAGTATGCAGTTTTATTTATTTCCTTTTATTGATTTTAGAAAGCTAGTTTTAAGTCAATTAACCAATCGAAATGTGGATTTTTCAAACAAACTTTACAGCTCGTTTTCCCCCCTTGGGAGCTAGAATTTTCCAAATCCCCTTCGTAGTGCACACCTACACTGTGATATGATACTTGAGCCCAAACTTCAGCTTCCTAGTTTTACGGTTTGGGCTGTGGGCTGTTGACGTAGTTTCCTTTTGCCCCATAATTCAGTCTGTGTGTCCTAGACAAGTTTCAAAATACCGAGTATGCAGTTTTATTTATATTCTTTTTTGATTTTAGAAAGCTAGTTTTAAGTCAATTAACCAATCGAAATGTGGATTTTTCAAACAAACTTTACAGCTCGTTTTCCCCCCTTTGGAGCTAGAATTTTCCAAATCCCCTTCGTAGTGCACACCTACACTGTGATATGATACTTGAGCCCAAACTTCAGCTTCCTAGCTTTTACGGTTTGGGCTGTGCTGTGGGCTGTTGACGTAGTTTCCTTTTGCCCCATAATTCAGTCTGTTTGTCCTAGACAAGTTTCAAAATACCGAGTATGCAGTTTTATTTATATTCTTTTTTGATTTTAGAAAGCTAGTTTTAAGTCAATTAACCAATCGAAATGTGGATTTTTCAAACAAACTTTACAGCTCGTTTTCCCCCTTTGGAGCTAGAATTTTCCAAATCCCCTTCGTAGTGCACACCTACACTGTGATATGATACTTGAGCCCAAACTTCAGCTTCCTAGCTTTTACGGTTTGGCTGTGGGCTGTGGGCTGTTGACGTAGTTTCCTTTTGCCCCATAATTCAGTCTGTGTGTCCTAGACAAGTTTCAAAATACCGAGTATGCAGTTTTATTTATATTCTTTTTTGATTTTAGAAAGCTAGTTTTAAGTCAATTAACCAATCGAAATGTGGATTTTTCAAACAAACTTTACAGCTCGTTCCCCCCTTTGGAGCTAGAATTTTCCAAATCCCCTTCGTAGTGCACACCTACACTGTGATATGATACTTGAGCCCAAACTTCAGCTTCCTAGCTTTTACGGTTTGGGCTGTGGGCTGTTGACGTAGTTTCCTTTTGCCCCATAATTCAGTCTGTGTGTCCTAGACAAGTTTCAAAATACCGAGTATGCAGTTTTATTATATTCTTTTATTGATTTAGAAAGCTAGTTTTAAGTCAATTAACCAATCGAAATGTGGATTTTTCAAACAAACTTTACAGCTCGTTTTCCCCCTTTGGAGCTAGAATTTTCCAAATCCCCTTCGTAGTGCACACCTACACTGTGATATGATACTTGAGCCCAAACTTCAGCTTCCTAGCTTTTACGGTTTGGGCTGTGCTGTGGGCTGTTGACGTAGTTTCCTTTTGCCCCCATAATTCAGTCTGTGTGTCCTAGACAAGTTTCAAAATACCGAGTATGCAGATTTATTTATATTCTTTTTTGATTTTAGAAACCTAGTTTTAAGTCAATTAACCAATCGAAATGTGGATTTTTCAAACAAACTTTACAGCTCGTTTTCCCCCCTTTGGAGCTAGAATTTTCCAAATCCCCTTCGTAGTGCACACCTACACTGTGATATGATACTTGAGCCCAAACTTCAGCTTCCTAGCTTTTACGGTTTGGGCTGTGGGCTGTTGACGTAGTTTCCTTTTGCCCCATAATTCAGTCTGTTGTGTCCTAGACAAGTTTCAAAATACCGAGTATGCAGTTTTTTTATATTCTTTTTTGATTTTAGAAAGCTAGTTTTAGTCAATTAACCAATCGAAATGTGGATTTTTCAAACAAACTTTACAGCTCGTTTTCCCCCCTTTGGAGCTAGAATTTTCCAAATCCCCTTCGTAGTGCACACCTACACTGTGATATGATACTTGAGCCCAAACTTCAGCTTCCTAGCTTTTACGGTTTGGGCTGTGGGCTGTGGGCGTTGACGTAGTTTCCTTTTGCCCCATAATTCAGTCTGTGTGTCCTAGACAAGTTTCAAAATACCGAGTATGCAGTTTTATTTATATTCTTTTTTGATTTTAGAAAGCTAGTTTTAAGTCAATTAACAATCGAAATGTGGATTTTTCAAACAAACTTTACAGCTCGTTTTCCCCCCTTTGGAGCTAGAATTTTCCAAATCCCCTTCGTAGTGCACACCTACACTGTGATATGATACTTGAGCCCAAACTTCAGCTTCCTAGCTTTTACGGTTTGGGCTGTGGGCTGTTGACGTAGTTTCCTTTTGCCCCATAATTCAGTCTGTGTGTCCTAGACAAGTTTCAAAATACCGAGTATGCAGATTTTATTTATATTCTTTTTTGATTTTAGAAAGCTAGTTTTAAGTCAATTAACCAATCGAAATGTGGATTTTTCAAACAAACTTTACAGCTCGTTTTCCCCCTTTGGAGCTAGAATTTTCCAAATCCCCTTCGTAGTGCACACCTACACTGTGATATGATACTTGAGCCCAAACTTCAGCTTCCTAGCTTTTACGGTTTGGGCTGTGGGCTGTGGGCTTGACGTAGTTTCCTTTTGCCCCATAATTCAGTCTGTGTGTCCTAGACAAGTTTCAAAATACCGAGTATGCAGTTTTATTTATATTCTTTTATTGATTTTAGAAAGCTAGTTTTAAGTCAATTAACCAATCGAAATGTGGATTTTTCAAACAAACTTTACAGCTCGTTTTCCCCCCTTTGGAGCTAGAATTTTCCAAATCCCCTTCGTAGTGCACACCTACACTGTGATATGATACTTGAGCCCAAACTTCAGCTTCCTAGCTTTTACGGTTTGGGCTGTGGGCTGTTGACGTAGTTTCCTTTTGCCCCATAATTCAGTCTGTGTGTCCTAGACAAGTTTCAAAATACCGAGTATGCAGTTTTATTTATATTCTTTTTTGATTTTAGAAAGCTAGTTTTAAGTAAATTAACCAATCGAAATGTGGATTTTTCAAACAAACTTTACAGCTCGTTTTCCCCCCTTGGAGCTAGAATTTTCCAAATCCCCTTCGTAGTGCACACCTACACTGTGATATGATACTTGAGCCCAAACTTCAGCTTCCTAGCTTTTACGGTTTGGGCTGTGGGCTGTGGGCGTTGACGTAGTTTCCTTTTGCCCCATAATTCAGTCTGTGTGTCCTAGACAAGTTTCAAAATACCGAGTATGCAGTTTTTTATATTCTTTTATTGATTTTAGAAAGCTAGTTTTAAGTCAATTAACCAATCGAAATGTGGATTTTTCAAACAAACTTTACAGCTCGTTTTCCCCCTTTGGAGCTAGAATTTTCAAATCCCCTTCGTAGTGCACACCTACACTGTGATATGATACTTGAGCCCAAACTTCAGCTTCCTAGCTTTTACGGTTTGGGCTGTGGGCTGTTGACGTAGTTTCCTTTTGCCCCATAATTCAGTCTGTGGGTCCTAGACAAGTTTCAAAATACCGAGTATGCAGTTTTATTTATATTCTTTTATTGATTTTAGAAAGCTAGTTTTAAGTCAATTAACCAATCGAAATGTGGATTTTTCAAACAAACTTTACAGCTCGTTTCCCCCCTTTGGAGCTAGAATTTTCCAAATCCCCTTCGTAGTGCACACCTACACTGTGATATGGATACTTGAGCCCAAACTTCAGCTTCCTAGCTTTTACGGTTTGGGCTGTGGGCTGTTGACGTAGTTTCCTTTTGCCCCATAATTCAGTCTGTGTGTCCTAGACAAGTTTCAAAATACCGAGTATGCAGTTTTATTTATATTCTTTTATTGATTTTAGAAAGCTAGTTTTAGTCAATTAACAATCGAAATGTGGATTTTTCAAACAAACTTTACAGCTCGTTTCCCCCTTTGGAGCTAGAATTTTCCAAATCCCCTTCGTAGTGCACACCTACACTGTGATATGATACTTGAGCCCAAACTTCAGCTTCCTAGCTTTTACGGTTTGGGCTGTGGGCTGTGCTGTTGACGTAGTTTCCTTTTGCCCCATAATTCAGTCTGTGTGTCCTAGACAAGTTTCAAAATACCGAGTATGCAGTTTTATTTATATTCTTTTTTGATTTTAGAAAGCTAGTTTTAAGTCAATTAACCATCGAAATGTGGATTTTTCAAACAAACTTTACAGCTCGTTTCCCCCCTTTGGAGCTAGAATTTTCCAAATCCCCTTCGTAGTGCACACCTACACTGTGATGATACTTGAGCCCAAACTTCAGCTTCCTAGCTTTTACGGTTTGGGCTTGGGCTGTGGGCTGTTGACGTAGTTTCCTTTTGCCCCATAATTCAGTCTGTGTGTCCTAGACAAGTTTCAAAATACCGAGTATGCAGTTTTATTTATATTCTTTTTTTGATTTTAGAAAGCTAGTTTTAAGTCAATTAACCAATCGAAATGTGGATTTTTCAAACAAACTTTACAGCTCGTTTCCCCCCTTTGGAGCTAGAATTTTCCAAATCCCCTTCGTAGTGCACACCTACACTGTGATATGATACTTGAGCCCAAACTTCAGCTTCCTAGCTTTTACGGTTTGGGCTGTGGGCTGTTGACGTAGTTTCCTTTTGCCCCATAATTCAGTCTGTGTGTCCTAGACAAGTTTCAAAATACCGAGTATGCAGTTTTATTTATATTCTTTTATTGATTTTAAAAGCTAGTTTTAAGTCAATTAACCAATCGAAATGTGGATTTTTCAAACAAACTTTACAGCTCGTTTTCCCCCTTTGGAGCTAGAATTTTCCAAATCCCCTTCGTAGTGCACACCTACACTGTGATGGATACTTGAGCCCAAACTTCAGCTTCCTAGCTTTTACGGTTTGGGCTGTGGGCTGTTGACGTAGTTTCCTTTTGCCCCATAATTCAGTCTGTGTCCTAGACAAGTTTCAAAATACCGAGTATGCAGTTTTATTTATATTCTTTTATTGATTTAGAAAGCTATTTTAAGTCAATTAACCAATCGAAATGTGGATTTTTCAAACAAACTTTACAGCTCGTTTTCCCCCTTTGGAGCTAGAATTTTCCAAATCCCCTTCGTAGTGCACACCTACACTGTGATATGATACTTGAGCCCAAACTTCAGCTTCCTAGCTTTTACGGTTTGGCGTGGGCTGTGGGCTGTTGACGTAGTTTCCTTTTGCCCCATAATTCAGTCTGTGTGTCCTAGACAAGTTTCAAAATACCGAGTATGCAGTTTTATTTATATTCTTTTATTGATTTTAGAAAGCTAGTTTTAAGTCAATTAACCAATCGAAATGTGGATTTTTCAAACAAACTTTACAGCTCGTTTTCCCCCCTTTGGAGCTAGAATTTTCCAAATCCCCTTCGTAGTGCACACCTACACTGTGATATGATACTTGAGCCCAAACTTCAGCTTCCTAGCTTTTACGGTTTGGGCTGTGGGCTGTTGACGTAGTTTCCTTTTGCCCCATAATTCAGTCTGTGTGTCCTAGACAAGTTTCAAAATACCGAGTATGCAGTTTTATTTATATTCTTTTATTGATTTTAGAAAGCTAGTTTTAAGTCAATTAACCAATCGAAATGTGGATTTTTCAAACAAACTTTACAGCTCGTTTTCCCCCCTTTGGAGCTAGAATTTTCCAAATCCCCTTCGTAGTGCACACCTACACTGTGATATGATACTTGAGCCCAAACTTCAGCTTCCTAGCTTTTACGGTTTGGGCTGTGGGCTGTTGACGTAGTTTCCTTTTGCCCCATAATTCAGTCTGTTGTCCTAGACAAGTTTCAAAATACCGAGTATGCAGTTTTATTTATATTCTTTTATTGATTTTAGAAAGCTAGTTTTAAGTCAATTAACCAATCGAAATGTGGATTTTTCAAACAAACTTTACAGCTCGTTTTCCCCCCTTTGGAGCTAGAATTTTCCAAATCCCCTTCGTAGTGCACACCTACACTGTGATATGATACTTGAGCCCAAACTTCAGCTTCCTAGCTTTTACGGTTTGGGCTGTGGGCTGTGGCTGTTGACGTAGTTTCCTTTTGCCCCATAATTCAGTCTGTGTGTCCTAGACAAGTTTCAAAATACCGAGTATGCAGTTTTATTTATTTCTTTTTTGATTTTAGAAAGCTAGTTTTAAGTCAATTAACCAATCGAAATGTGGATTTTTCAAACAAACTTTACAGCTCGTTTTCCCCCCTTTGGAGCTAGAATTTTCCAAATCCCCTTCGTAGTGCACACCTACACTGTGATATGATACTGACGCCCAAACTTCAGCTTCCTAGCTTTTACGGTTTGGGCTGTGGGCTGTTGACGTAGTTTTCCTTTTGCCCCATAATTCAGTCTGTGTGTCCTAGACAAGTTTCAAAATACCGAGTATGCAGTTTTATTTATATTCTTTTTTTGATTTTAGAAAGCTAGTTTTAAGTCAATTAACCAATCGAAATGTGGATTTTCAAACAAACTTTACAGCTCGTTTTCCCCCTTTGGAGCTAGAATTTTCCAAATCCCCTTCGTAGTGCACACCTACACTGTGATATGATACTTGAGCCCAAACTTCAGCTTCCTAGCTTTTACGGTTTGGGCTGTGGGCTGTGGGCTGTTGACGTAGTTTCCTTTTGCCCCATAATTCAGTCTGTGTGTCCTAGACAAGTTTCAAAATACCGAGTATGCAGTTTTATTTATATTCTTTTTTGCTTTTAGAAAGCTAGTTTTAAGTCAATTAACCAATCGAAATGTGGATTTTTCAAACAAACTTTACAGCTCGTTTTCCCTTTGGAGCTAGAATTTTCCAAATCCCCTTCGTAGTGCACACCTACACTGTGATATGATACTTGAGCCCAAACTTCAGCTTCCTAGCTTTTACGTTTTTGGGTTTGGGCTGTGGGCTGTTGACGTAGTTTCCTTTTGCCCCATAATTCAGTCTGTGTGTCCTAGACAAGTTTCAAAATACCGAGTATGCAGTTTTATTTATATTCTTTTTGATTTTAGAAAGCTAGTTTTAGTCAATTAACCAATCGAAATGTGGATTTTTCAAACAAACTTTACAGCTCGTTTTCCCCCTTTGGAGCTAGAATTTTCCAAATCCCCTTCGTAGTGCACACCTACACTGTGATATGATACTTGAGCCCAAACTTCAGCTTCCTAGCTTTACGGTTTGGGCTGTGGGCTTTGGGCTGTGGGCTGTTGACGTAGTTTCCTTTTGCCCCATAATTCAGTCTGTGTGTCCTAGACAAGTTTCAAAATACCGAGTATGCAGTTTTATTTATATTCTTTTTTGATTTTAGAAAGCTAGTTTTAAGTCAATTAACCAATCGAAATGTGGATTTTTCAAACAAACTTTACAGCTCGTTTTCCCCCCTTTGGAGCTAGAATTTTCCAAATCCCCTTCGTAGTGCACACCTACACTGTGATATGATACTTGAGCCCAAACTTCAGCTTCCTAGCTTTTACGGTTTGGGCTGTGGGCTGTTGACGTAGTTTCCTTTTGCCCCATAATTCAGTCTGTGTGTCCTAGACAAGTTTCAAAATACCGAGTATGCAGTTTTATTTATATTCTTTTTTGATTTAGAAAGCTAGTTTTAAGTCAATTAACCAATCGAAATGTGGATTTTTCAAACAAACTTTACAGCTCGTTTCCCCCTTTGGAACTAGAATTTGCCAAATCCCCTTCGTAGTGCACACATACACTGTGATAGAAACCTGAGCCCAAACTTCAGCTTCCTAGCTTTTACGGTTTGGGCTGTGGGCTGTGGGCTGTTGACGTAGTTTCCTTTTGCCCCATAATTCAGTCTGTGTGTCCTAGACAAGTTTCAAAATACCGAGTATGCAGTTTTATTTATATTCTTTTTTGATTTTAGAAAGCTAGTTTTAAGTCAATTAATAATCGAAATGTGGATTTTTCAAACAAACTTTAAGTTCGTTTTCCCCCCTTTGGAGCTAGAATTTTCCAAATCCCCTTCGTAGTGCACACCTACACTGTGATATGATACTTGAGCCCAAACTTCAGCTTCCTAGCTTTTACGGTTTGGGCTGTGGGCTGTTGACGTAGTTTCCTTTTGCCCCATAATTCAGTCTGTGTGTCCTAGACAAGTTTCAAAATACCGAGTATGCAGTTTTATTTATATTCTTTTTTTGATTTTAGAAAGCTAGTTTTAAGTCAATTAACCAATCGAAATGTGGATTTTTCAAACAAACTTTACAGCTCGTTTCCCCCCTTTGGAGCTAGAATTTTCCAAATCCCCTTCGTAGTGCACACCTACACTGTGATATGATACTTGAGCCCAAACTTCAGCTTCCTAGCTTTTACGGTTTGGGCTGTGGGCTGTGGCTGTTGACGTAGTTTCCTTTTGCCCATAATTCAGTCTGTGTGTCCTAGACAAGTTTCAAAATACCGAGTATGCAGTTTTATTTATATTCTTTTATTTGATTTTAGAAAGCTAGTTTTAAGTCAATTAACCAATCGAAATGTGGATTTTTCAAACAAACTTTACAGCTCGTTTTCCCCCTTTGGAGCTAGAATTTTCCAAATCCCCTTCGTAGTGCACACCTACACTGTGATATGATACTTGAGCCCAAACTTCAGCTTCCTAGCTTTTACGGTTTGGGCTGTGGGCTGTTGACGTAGTTTCCTTTTGCCCCATAATTCAGTCTGTGTGTCCTAGACAAGTTTCAAAATACCGAGTATGCAGTTTTATTTATATTCTTTTTTTGATTTAGAAAGCTAGTTTTAAGTCAATTAACCAATCGAAATGTGGATTTTTCAAACAAACTTTACAGCTCGTTTTCCCCCCTTTGGAGCTAGAATTTTCCAAATCCCCTTCGTAGTGCACACCTACACTGTGATATGATACTTGAGCCCAAACTTCAGCTTCCTAGCTTTTACGGTTTGGGCTGTGGGCTGTTGACGTAGTTTCCTTTTGCCCCATAATTCAGTCTGTGTGTCCTAGACAAGTTTCAAAATACCGAGTATGCAGTTTATTTATTTCTTTTTTTGATTTTAGAAAGCTAGTTTTAATTCAATTAACCAATCGAAATGTGGATTTTTCAAACAAACTTTACAGCTCGTTTTCCCCCTTTGGAGCTAGAATTTTCCAAATCCCCTTCGTAGTGCACACCTACACTGTGATATGATACTTGAGCCCAAACTTCAGCTTCCTAGCTTTTACGGTTTGGGCTGTGGGCTGTGGCTGTTGACGTAGTTTCCTTTTGCCCCATAATTCAGTCTGTGTGTCCTAGACAAGTTTCAAAATACCGAGTATGCAGTTTTATTTATATTCTTTTTTGATTTAGAAAGCTAGTTTTAAGTCAATTAACCAATCGAAATGTGGATTTTTCAAACAAACTTTACAGCTCGTTTTCCCCCCTTTGGAGCTAGAATTTTCCAAATCCCCTTCGTAGTGCACACCTACACTGTGATATGATACTTGAGCCCAAACTTCAGCTTCCTAGCTTTTACGGTTTGGGCTGTGGGCTGTTGACGTAGTTTCCTTTTGCCCCATAATTCAGTCTGTGTGTCCTAGACAAGTTTCAAAATACCGAGTATGCAGTTTTATTTATATTCTTTTTTTGATTTTAGAAAGCTAGTTTTAAGTCAATTAACCAATCGAAATGTGGATTTTTCAAACAAACTTTACAGCTCGTTTTCCCCCCTTTGGAGCTAGAATTTTCCAAATCCCCTTCGTAGTGCACACCTACACTGTGATATGATACTTGAGCCCAAACTTCAGCTTCCTAGCTTTTACGGTTTGGGCTGTGGGCTGTTGACGTAGTTTCCTTTTGCCCCATAATTCAGTCTGTGTGTCCTAGACAAGTTTCAAAATACCGAGTATGCAGTTTTATTTATATTCTTTATTGATTTTAGAAAGCTAGTTTTAAGTCAATTAACCAATCGAAATGTGGATTTTTCAAACAAACTTTACAGCTCGTTTCCCCCCTTTGGAGCTAGAATTTTCCAAATCCCCTTCGTAGTGCACACCTACACTGTGATATGATACTTGAGCCCAAACTTCAGCTTCCTAGCTTTTACGGTTTGGGCTGTGGGCTGTTGACGTAGTTTCCTTTTGCCCCATAATTCAGTCTGTGTGTCCTAGACAAGTTTCAAAATACCGAGTATGCAGTTTTATTTATATTCTTTTTTTGATTTTAGAAAGCTAGTTTTAAGTCAATTAACCAATCGAAATGTGGATTTTTCAAACAAACTTTACAGCTCGTTTTCCCCCCTTTGGAGCTAGAATTTTCCAAATCCCCTTCGTAGTGCACACCTACACTGTGATATGATACTTGAGCCCAAACTTCAGCTTCCTAGCTTTTACGGTTTGGGCTGGGCTGTGGGCTGTTGACGTAGTTTCCTTTTGCCCCATAATTCAGTCTGTGTGTCCTAGACAAGTTTCAAAATACCGAGTATGCAGTTTTATTTATATTCTTTTTTGATTTTAGAAAGCTAGTTTTAAGTCAATTAACCAATCGAAATGTGGATTTTTCAAACAAACTTTACAGCTCGTTTTCCCCCCTTTGGAGCTAGAATTTTCCAAATCCCCTTCGTAGTGCACACCTACACTGTGATATGATACTTGAGCCCAAACTTCAGCTTCCTAGCTTTTACGGTTTGGGCTGTGGCTGTGGGCTGTTGACGTAGTTTCCTTTTGCCCCATAATTCAGTCTGTGTGTCCTAGACAAGTTTCAAAATACCGAGTATGCAGTTTTATTATATTCTATTCTTTGATTGATTTAGAAAGCTAGTTTTAAGTCAATTAACCAATCGAAATGTGGATTTTTCAAACAAACTTTACAGCTCGTTTTCCCCCCTTTGGAGCTAGAATTTTCCAAATCCCCTTCGTAGTGCACACCTACACTGTGATATGATACTTGAGCCCAAACTTCAGCTTCCTAGCTTTTACGGTTTGGGCTGTGGGCTGTGGGCTGTACTAGTTTCCTTTTGCCCCATAATTCAGTCTGTGTGTCCTAGACAAGTTTCAAAATACCGAGTATGCAGTTTTATTTATATTCTTTTATTGATTTAGAAAGCTAGTTTTAAGTCAATTAACCAATCGAAATGTGGATTTTTCAAACAAACTTTACAGCTCGTTTTCCCCCCTTTGGAGCTAGAATTTTCCAAATCCCCTTCGTAGTGCACACCTACACTGTGATAGGATACTTGAGCCCAAACTTCAGCTTCCTAGCTTTTACGGTTTGGGCTGTGGGCTGGGCTGTGACGTAGTTTCCTTTTGCCCCATAATTCAGTCTGTGTGTCCTAGACAAGTTTCAAAATACCGAGTATGCAGTTTATTTATATTCTTTTATTGCATTTAGAAAGCTAGTTTTAAGTCAATTAACCAATCGAAATGTGGATTTTTCAAACAAACTTTACAGCTCGTTTTCCCCCCTTTGGAGCTAGAATTTTCCAAATCCCCTTCGTAGTGCACACCTACACTGTGATATGATACTTGAGCCCAAACTTCAGCTTCCTAGCTTTTACGGTTTGGGCTGTGGGCTGTGGGCTGTTGACGTAGTTTCCTAATTCAGTCTGTGTGTCCTAGACAAGTTTCAAAATACCGAGTATGCAGATTTATTTATATTCTTTTTTGATTTTAGAAAGCTAGTTTTAAGTCAATTAACCAATCGAAATGTGGATTTTTCAAACAAACTTTACAGTCGTTTTCCCCCCTTTGGAGCTAGAATTTTCCAAATCCCCTTCGTAGTGCACACCTACACTGTGATATGATACTTGAGCCCAAACTTCAGCTTCCTAGCTTTTACGGTTTGGCTGTGGGCTGTGGGCTGTTGACGTAGTTTCCTTTTGCCCCATAATTCAGTCTGTGTGTCCTAGACAAGTTTCAAAATACCGAGTATGCAGTTTTATTTATATTCTTTTTTTGATTTAGAAAGCTAGTTTTAAGTCAATTAACCAATCGAAATGTGGATTTTTCAAACAAACTTTACAGCTCGTTTTCCCCCCTTTGGAGCTAGAATTTTCCAAATCCCCTTCGTAGTGCACACCTACACTGTGATAGGATACTTGAGCCCAAACTTCAGCTTCCTAGCTTTTACGGTTTGGGCTGTGGGCTGTTGACGTAGTTTCCTTTTGCCCCATAATTCAGTCTGTGTGTCCTAGACAAGTTTCAAAATACCGAGTATGCAGATTTATTTATATTCTTTTTTTGATTTTAGAAACCTAGTTTTAAGTCAATTAACCAATCGAAATGTGGATTTTTCAAACAAACTTTAAAGTTCGTTTTCCCCCCTTTGGAGCTAGAATTTTCCAAATCCCCTTCGTAGTGCACACCTACACTGTGATATGATACTTGAGCCCAAACTTCAGCTTCCTAGCTTTTACGGTTTGGGCTGTGGGCTGTTGACGTAGTTTCCTTTTGCCCCATAATTCAGTCTGTGTGTCCTAGACAAGTTTCAAAATACCGAGTATGCAGTTTTATTTATATTCTTTTTTTGATTTTAGAAAGCTAGTTTTAAGTCAATTAACCAATCGAAATGTGGATTTTTCAAACAAACTTTACAGCTCGTTTTCCCCCCTTTGGAGCTAGAATTTTCCAAATCCCCTTCGTAGTGCACACCTACACTGTGATATGATACTTGAGCCCAAACTTCAGCTTCCTAGCTTTTACGGTTTGGGCTGTGGGCTGTTGAGACGTAGTTTCCTTTTGCCCCATAATTCAGTCTGTGTGTCCTAGACAAGTTTCAAAATACCGAGTATGCAGTTTTATTTATATTCTTTTTTTGATTTTAGAAAGCTAGTTTTAAGTCAATTAACCAATCGAAATGTGGATTTTTCAAACAAACTTTACAGCTCGTTTTCCCCCCTTTGGAGCTAGAATTTTCCAAATCCCCTTCGTAGTGCACACCTACACTGTGATAGGATACTTGAGCCCAAACTTCAGCTTCCTAGCTTTTACGGTTTGGGCTGTGGCTGTGGGCTGTTGACGTAGTTTCCTTTTGCCCCATAATTCAGTCTGTGTGTCCTAGACAAGTTTCAAAATACCGAGTATGCAGTTTTATTTATATTCTTTTTTTGATTTTAGAAAGCTAGTTTTAAGTCAATTAACCAATCGAAATGTGGATTTTTCAAACAAACTTTACAGTTCGTTTTCCCCCTTTGGAGCTAGAATTTTCCAAATCCCCTTCGTAGTGCACACCTACACTGTGATATGATACTTGAGCCCAAACTTCAGCTTCCTAGCTTTTACGGTTTGGGCTGTGGGCTGTTGACGTAGTTTCCTTTTGCCCCATAATTCAGTCTGTGTGTCCTAGACAAGTTTCAAAATACCGAGTATGCAGTTTTATTTATATTCTTTTATTGATTTTAGAAAGCTAGTTTTAAGTCAATTAACCAATCGAAATGTGGATTTTTCAAACAAACTTTACAGCTCGTTTTCCCCCCTTTGGAGCTAGAATTTTCCAAATCCCCTTCGTAGTGCACACCTACACTGTGATATGATACTTGAGCCCAAATTCAGCTTCCTAGCTTTTACGGTTTGGGCTGTGGGCTGTTGACGTAGTTTCCTTTTGCCCCATAATTCAGTCTGTGTGTCCTAGACAAGTTTCAAAATACCGAGTATGCAGTTTTATTTATATTCTTTTATTGATTTAGAAACCTAGTTTTAAGTCAATTAACCAATCGAAATGTGGATTTTTCAAACAAACTTTACAGTTCGTTTTCCCCCTTTGGAGCTAGAATTTTCCAAATCCCCTTCGTAGTGCACACCTACACTGTGATATGATACTTGAGCCCAAACTTCAGCTTCCTAGCTTTTACGGTTGGGCTGTGGGCTGTGGGCTGTTGACGTAGTTTCCTTTTGCCCCATAATTCAGTCTGTGTGTCCTAGACAAGTTTCAAAATACCGAGTATGCAGTTTTATTTATATTCTTTTTTTTATTTTAGAAGCTAGTTTTAAGTCAATTAACCAATCGAAATGTGGATTTTTCAAACAAACTTTACAGCTCGTTTTCCCCCCTTTGGAGCTAGAATTTTCCAAATCCCCTTCGTAGTGCACACCTACACTGTGATATGATACTTGAGCCCAAACTTCAGCTTCCTAGCTTTTACGGTTTGGGCTGTGGGCTGTGGGCTGTTGACGTAGTTTCCTTTTGCCCCATAATTCAGTCTGTGTGTCCTAGACAAGTTTCAAAATACCGAGTATGCAGTTTTATTTATATTCTTTTATTGATTTTAGAAAGCTAGTTTTAAGTCAATTAACCAATCGAAATGTGGATTTTTCAAACAAACTTTACAGCTCGTTTCCCCCCTTTGGAGCTAGAATTTTCCAAATCCCCTTCGTAGTGCACACCTACACTGTGATATGATACTTGAGCCCAAACTTCAGCTTCCTAGCTTTTACGGTTTGGGCTGTGGGCTGTGGCTGACGTAGTTTCCTTTTGCCCCATAATTCAGTCTGTGTGTCCTAGACAAGTTTCAAAATACCGAGTATGCAGTTTTATTTATATTCTTTTTTGCTTTTAGAAAGCTAGTTTTAAGTCAATTAACCAATCGAAATGTGGATTTTTCAAACAAACTTTACAGCTCGTTTTCCCCCCTTTGGAGCTAGAATTTTCCAAATCCCCTTCGTAGTGCACACCTACACTGTGATATGATACTTGAGCCCAAACTTCAGCTTCCTAGCTTTTACGGTTGGGCTGTGGGCTGTGGGCTGTTGACGTAGTTTCCTTTTGCCCCATAATTCAGTCTGTGTGTCCTAGACAAGTTTCAAAATACCGAGTATGCAGTTTTATTTATATTTTTTTTGATTTTTGAAAGCTAGTTTTAAGTCAATTAACCAATCGAAATGTGGATTTTTCAAACAAACTTTACAGCTCGTTTTCCCCCCTTTGGAGCTAGAATTTTCCAAATCCCCTTCGTAGTGCACACCTACACTGTGATATGATACTTGAGCCCAAACTTCAGCTTCCTAGCTTTACGGTTTGGGCTGGGCTGTGGGCTGTTGACGTAGTTTCCTTTTGCCCCATAATTCAGTCTGTGTGTCCTAGACAAGTTTCAAAATACCGAGTATGCAGTTTTATTTATATTCTTTTTTTGATTTTAGAAAGCTAGTTTTAAGTCAATTAACCAATCGAAATGTGGATTTTTCAAACAAACTTTACAGCTCGTTTTCCCCCCTTGGAGCTAGAATTTTCCAAATCCCCTTCGTAGTGCACACCTACACTGTGATAGATACTTGAGCCCAAACTTCAGCTTCCTAGCTTTTACGGTTTGGGCTGTGGGCTGTTGACGTAGTTTCCTTTTGCCCCATAATTCAGTCTGTGTGTCCTAGACAAGTTTCAAAATACCGAGTATGCAGTTTTATTTATATTCTTTTTATTG
>NW_022060795.1:0-62763 GCF_003285725.1 Scaptodrosophila lebanonensis
CATTTATATAGCGTCCGTTAATATACTTTCCTTCACTCTGTCCTTTATCACTTTGTCGCGTGTCCGTTGTCCGCTTATTTTTCTCTGATATTTACATTATATTTACCCACTGTATGTTTACAATGCAGTAATCGGCAATTGCAGCACACACCATTTATACTGATGTCTACCATTACACATATTCAAGCATATTAAAAAACGATCTCTCATTATGGTTTTGTTTTGTTTGTCTTTTTACCTGCTCACACCAATAGCGCATACATTCTTTCAGCTATTTCAGTCCCTCATAATAGAAATATGCTCTCTGCGACGGCGACAGCGTCATTTATATAGCGTCCGTTAATATACTTTCCTTCACTCTGTCCTTTATCACTTTGTCGCGTGTCCGTTGTCCGCTTATTTTTCTCTGATATTTACATTATATTTACCCACTGTATGTTTACAATGCAGTGAACTGTCTGTCTAAAATCCATTTAAATGTTTTGAAATATAATTGGTCAGAGTCATGATTACTAATGCTGCAACATGTGTTTGTGTTGTAGTGGTCTTGACTCTTACGGATAGGAATACAACATGCATGCGGTTATCCGCACTTATGCACCCTTCCCCCCCCCCCCCCCCCCCCCTCCCCCCTCCCACACTCCTAAAAACCTATATAAAAACCTCCTAACTGAGAAATTCCCAGTATAAACAATAGAACTCTTTTAGAGTCACCCTTCCATCTGAAATAAATCCTGTGCTGCCAAATGCTAACCTGCTGTTGCTCCTAGCCCATGTGAGGTATAGAACACTAGCGGATAGCATTTTTTAAACTAACTAACAATTCCTTTGAGAAACTCTGGCCTACGGGACAGAGTTTCTCAAAGAGATAGCTCCTCCCTTCCGCCTTATTTCCCTTACACTAATACATTATTACCACTTGTGTACTTTGGTCTTAAAAGGCTGAAATATGCAAGTTAGTCGTATTAAACAAAGGACTAAGTCCTAGTGAAAAATGAAATAATCTAAATGAATACTGTAATAAGCCAACTGAATTACTGAAATAAATAACATTGATGCCTAAAAAACACAACTGACTACATTAAATATTTACTTTGAATATACTTACGTTCAACTCTGAACACAATCAGTTGCAAAACTAGCAACTATTAACACTCAGTGATTGCTGGCCATTGCCTAATCTCAACCTATCTGAAATAAATCATAATGAGAGGCCTAGAGCCACATTCCTATGCCACTAACCCAATCAAAATAACCAGTGACACCCAAAATTTACCCTACCTGAAATAAGCATTAAAATAAAAATAGTTAGACCAAGGAAGCCATACTAAAACACTGCTCTGCTGCCCAAGCATCAGTGCGGCGGTATGGCTGATCTGGCCTCTAGCCTTCCCAGTGCTGCCTGAAATACTCACGTGCTGACCCGATGCACTCCAAAACCTGATCCTAACACCAGGCTTTTGGGGAAGAAGTGGGTCTCATGTTACTAAACCCGTGATTGTTCTCCTGCAACCGACGGATAAAGCTCAAGCTAAGAGTTACATGCCGCGATAACCATCCGAATGGGCACCCGAAACCAAGAAAAAAAAAATTCTCCTAACTATCTCAATCCAGAAATTCGCAGGATTATCTCTCAAAAAAGGACAGCAAGAAAAATTTATATACGCTCTAGATCCCCCCAAGCCTTTGCCAACTGGCAATTTCTCACTCATAAACTGCGTAGGAAATTAAACCAAGTACGAAAACAATACTACGACAACAAGCTAACACATGCTGATATATATAAAAGCTCGGGATACAGCCTATGGAAAATCACCAACAGTATTAAAAAACAAACACTTCCTTGCCACTCAATAGTCAATGAACATGGCATCTGGTGCCGCTCCCTTAGGGAAATTGTAGAAAGCTTCGCTAACAATATTGAAAAAAGATTCACTCCTCACAACATTCCAGATGACGAAAGCACTGCCCAGATCCTAGATAGTGTTCGCTCTTCTTCACACGAACACCCTTCAATCGGCCCCAACAGACCAATAAGGCACGCTACATACCAAGAAGTCTGCCGAATAATAAAATCCCTAAAGAACAAAAAAGCCCCTGGCCATGACCATATAGATGGGCGTGCTCTTAAAGCCCTACCAATAAAAGCAAAATTATACATGGCGGTCTTGTTCAATGTCATGCTTAGACTCTCCTATTTTCCTACGCAATGGAAGTACGCCCATATCACCATGATCCTTAAGCCTAATAAGCCAACTAGCAGCCCCGACTCTTATCGCCCAATTAGCCTCCTCCCTACCATGTCCAAAGTTTTTGAAAAAATATTATATGCTAGAGCCCTAAATGAAATTAGTGATAGTGGAATTATTCCAAATCATCAATTCGGCTTTCGACGTGGTCATGGAACACCAGAACAAGCTCACAGAATTGTCGATTTCATTTTACGTTCCTTTGATAGGAATAACTACTCCTCGGCGGTCTTCCTAGATGTCCAACAGGCTTTCGACAGGGTCTGGTTGGAAGGCCTACTTTACAAACTAAGTGAGTGTCTCTCCACATCCCTTTACAAAATCTTTCGTTCCTACCTAGAAAACAGGAAATTCTCCATAGCCGACAAAGGAACATTCTCTTCAATCAGAAATATCCAAGCAGGAGTCCCGCAGGGCAGCGTCTTAGGCCCCATGCTATACACCATATACACTTCTGATATGCCTACGACAAATACTTCGTCTTCCCTCACAGCTACCTTTGCAGACGACACTGCAATTATATTCTCTGACTCTCACTTGGAAAGTGCTTCGATCAGGACACAAAGACAATTGGATCTAATAAACAGATGGTGTACGAAATGGAAAATATTAATTAACAGCTCCAAATCCAACCACATGACCTTCACCCTCAAAGAGGGCACCTGTCCCACTGTAACCTTCAGCGGTGTGCAGATTCCTCAAAATCCAATAGTCAAGTATTTAGGCCTTCATTTAGACAGAAAACTCACCTTTTCTAAGCATATCTCGGTTACATGTTCCATAATTAAAAAGAAACTGGACAAATATAAATGGCTTCTAACCAGCAATAAACTTTCCCTAAATAATAAAAAAATAATATACACGCAAATAATAGCACCCATTTGGCAATATGGCATGGTGGTATGGGGTACAGCCACAGATCTGCAAATAAATAGGATACAAATTATTCAAAACAAATGTCTGAGAACAATAGTATCTTCTCCCCTTTTTATTCGAACCAATGACCTACATAGAAACCTAGGCATCCCATTCCTATGGGAAATCATTAACCTGCATGGTAGTAGACACAATGATCGTCTCCTTAAACACACTAACCCCCTGGCAGTAAAACTGGCTCCGGCTAACAACACTATCCTTCGTAGAGTGCGTAGATGGTATCCAACTGACTTACACATTCGCAAACCAAATACATGGCCAAGATAATCATTTCTCTTCATATATTGCAGCATTGAGCAAATAAAAAGGACGTACCATGCATGCAACTGAACTAAGCCTGGACGAGCATGATACACTGGGTCTTACCACAAAAACAGGATACAGCCCCAAAAGATCAATTACTAACAACTAAATAGTGCAACTTAGGCTTTGTTGCCCCCAGTTACACAAGCTAAATTAAAGCAAAATTAAATTCCCTACCTAATCTTCTAATAATTTATTTCAATAACTTAAATCACAGCAGATCAACCTCCCTTCCTCCAAAAACATCTCCCAATATGGGATTACTCAAAAAGAAAGCCACAAAATAGGGTCAAAACAAGTATGCCTATGATGATAACTAGCCAGCGGCTAAACCAAATCTGAGGCATCCTAACCAAGCACAAATCCTCTTACCTAGTTATTCTCAAAGCGATTCTGCCGCTTAAAACAAAAATTAAAATATAAAACACACCTATTTTTCCCCTACTGCTATTAAGAGGACTGCGGTGTTAAATCTCCAGTCCCCTACAACTAACAGTAGTTAACCAAATATCAATTAATTTACAATTTCCAGAGACCTTTTTCTCGGTCCAATGTCCCAAAGCAAGCTCCAATTGCATAATAAGCTGATACAAACGCCTTAGATGCGCCATTTCTATGGGCAAACTAACAACATAAACAAATCATTAATACCCACACTAATTGCTCTTCTTTCCTTTCTCTCCCAACAGAGTTCATCAATGGAATAAAGTATGCCCTGTTTTGTCTCTGTCAGGCCTGATGCTACTACTTACCCCTCGTGTGTCCAACTTACGAAATAAACATGGCAATTTTGGTGTCTATTAGAGCTGACGTTGCCATTCAATTCTAGCCTGTTCAATCATGGCAATGGACATAGCACTTATTGCTTCTAGCAGACAAACTGCTGCTAACTGCCTTTGGATTCATGCTCTAATACAAAGCCATTTCCATGGATCGGAAAACTACTGCAGAAGGATGCCTCCAAAATTCCTCCTATTCAATTATACAACACAATAACAATTAACTAATGTACTAATTAACTAACTTAAGCACGGCCATTTAGCCTAGATTCACTTAGACATAATCTAAAGATTTTTTTTTTTGTACATTTCCATCGGGAGTCACTTGACTCCCTCTATTCCTACCTTAATATAAATCTAAATACACCTTAATTATCAATATTACCTAATTCACTATTACTATTGCGTAATCTGATTTATTAAAATATTATTTATTAAAAATTATTAATTAAATAAAAGAACATTAATATTAATAAAGCAAAAACGCCTAACTTTCTCTTCTGTGCGCTCTCAGTCCAACTACCCTTATAAAGCAACAATTTAATTAAACCTGCTCTCATACCTTATTTTGTTCACCTTCAGGAGTCACTCTGACTTCCATTAAACAATCTAAAATAACTACCTTCCAAGTTGCCTAATTTACCTCTGATTTCCAAGTTCCCCTTTACTCAAATTACAGAATTGAAATAACTTTATCGCATTCAAATAACTTCTATTAAAATCTCTTTCAAAAGGTGACAACATATTCCTGAATTCACATGCCTATTTTGATAATAACATATATGGCCAAACAATACTAATTATTAACTAAATTAAACAAAAAACAAATACCCAATATAATAATTATTTTTTCTCCCTTCCACAGTGTCCAATTAAGGAAATGGGCATGGCAATTATGGTGTCTATTAGAGCTGACGTTGCCATTCGATTACGGCCTGTTTAATCATGGAAATAAACATGGCAATTATGGATTCTAGCAGTCCTTATGCTACTAACTGATTTGGACTTATGCTCTAATACAAAGCCATGTTCTTTGATCGGAAAACTACTTCAGTGGAATGCCTCCAAGGCCTCTCCTGCTTCATCTTATTATACAATTACAGTTGGCTGTCCAACTAAGGATCGGAAAAATACCCCATGTCCAATTATAGAATAAACACTTTTTCAATCTTGGAAATAAACATGGCATTAATGGATTCTAGCAGTCCTGATGCTGCTAACTGCTCTGGATTTATACTCTAATACAAAGCCATGTTCATGGATTGGAAAATTACTTCAGAAGGATGCCTCTTAAATCTCTCCTACTTCATCATATAATGCAATCGCAATTATAATTAATTATCCAACCAAGGATCGGAAAACTACTTCATGTCCAATTAATGTATAAACATGGAAGTTATGGGTCCTATTATAGCTGACGTTGCCATTCGATTCTAGTCATAAGCTCCAATACGACGTTAAGACACTGAATCAAAAAACTATTCCAGAAGAACGCCTTCCAAACTCTCCCTCCTCTATTATACAATAAAACATTAATTACAATCAAATTACTAAATTAAATAACCCAAGCATGGCCATGGGCATGAGAGTGCACAGCCTAAATTATATACACAAAGTAATAACCCTAATAAATCTGCTTTTGTACAATGCCTTCAGGAGTCACTTCGACTCCCTCTAATCCAACTTAAAATAAAATACTCTAAATTAATTAACTTCTTACCAAGTTACCCTGGCACCCAAATTACTTAATTTAAATTTAATTAACTAATATCTAACTATAGCAAAAGTACAAAAGTATACTTTACTGTATTCTAGTATCTCCTTCTTATAGCTCTCTCAGGACGCGACAGCAGAATCCTGAATGCACATATTCGTGTTGGGGTAACATGCCTATGATGATATTTAGCCTCTGGCTATACCAAATCTGAGGCTTCCTTGCAAAGAGTAAACGCTCTGAACAGGGATGCTCCGGCGCGAGTCTGCTGCTTAAATATTTTTGATTAATTCTGTCGCCTCCTGGGAGGACTGCACTTAAAAATTAAAGCCTCTGAATTTTATAAGAATCATAAACCTGATAAATATAAAAGTCTCAACTTAGCAGCTTTTCAGAGACCCTTTCCCAGTCCACAAACCCAAAGCGAGGCATTTACACAGCAACAAATAATCCTATTGCACTGTGTCACCCATGGCCAATTAAAACAAAATACTAATTACATCAAACTACCTATAAATACCTGAACTAATTATTCTTTCTCCCTCAGTGTTCAATCTTGGAAATAAACATGGCATTAATGAATTCTAGCAGTCCTGATGCTGCTAACTGCTTTGGATTTATGCTCTAATACAAAGTCATGTTCACGGATCGGAAAATTACTTCAGAAGGATGCCTCTTAAACCTCTCCTACTTCATCATATAATGCAATCGCAATTACAATTAATTGTCCAGCCAAGGATCGGAAAATTACTTCAGAAGGATGCCTCTTAAACCTCTCCTACTTCATCATATATTGCAATCGCAATTACAATTAATTGTCCAACCAAGGATCGGAAAACTACTTCAGAAGGATGCCTCCAAAAAACTTCTACTCAATTATCAATACAATAACAATTATAACTAATGTACTAATTAACTAACTAAAGCACGGCCATTTAGCCCAGACTGATACACCTAGCCATAATCTAACGATATCTGTTTTTTGTACAATGCCACCGGGAGTCACTTGACTCCCTTAAAATCCAATCTTGAAATAAACATAAAAACACCTTAAACTATTCATACTACCTAATTCACTATTACTCCTGTGGCATCTGTACCACTAAATTAAATTATCAATTAAATAAAAGAATATTAATATTAACAAAGAATAAAAGCCTCACTTTCTCTGCATTCATAAATGCTTTACTGAGTGCTCCCTGTCCATCTAGCCTTAAAAAGAATCGATTCAATTATATCTAATTTTATACATCATTTTGTTCACCTTCAGGAGTTGCTCTGACTTCCTTTAAATAAACTAAAATAATTACACTCCAAATTGTTCAGTTAGCTTCTGTTTTTCAAGTTACACCTGTACCTAAATTACAGGATTAAATTAACACTATTGCAATCAAAGTGTTCTATTATTTGCCCTCTCAAAAGGTGACAACATAACCCTTAATGCACTCTTAGCAGGGCAACATGCCTATGATGATAGTAATACTTATGGCCAAATAATGTTAATTACTAACTATATTAAACATAAACAAAATACAAATACCCAAACTAATAATTCTTTTTCTCCCTTCCACAGTGTCCAACTTGTGAAATAAACATGACAGTTTTGATGTCTACTGGAGCTGACGTTGCCATTTAATGCTAGCCTGTTAAGTCATAGAAATAAACATGGCATTTATGGATTCTAGCAGTCCTGATGCTGCTAACTGATTTGGATTTATTCTCTAATACAAGCCATGTTCTCGGTTCGGAAAACTACTTCAGAAGGATGTCTCCAATAAACCTCTCCCACTTCATCATATAATGCAATCACAATTACGATTAATTGTCCAACCAAGGATCGGAAAACTACTTCATGTCCAATTAATGAATAAACATGGAAGTTATGGGTCCTATTAGAGCTGACGTTGCCATTCGATTCTAGTCATAAGCTCCAATATGACGTTAAGACACCGAATCGAAAAACTATTCCAGAAGAACGCCTTCCAAACTCTCCCTCCTCTATTATACAATAAAACATTAATTACAATCAAATTACTAAATTAAATAACCCAAGCATGGCCATGGGCATAAGAGTGCACAGCCTAAATTATATACACAAAGTAATAACCCTACTAAATCTGCTTTGTACAATGCCTTCAGGAGTCACTTCGACTCCCTCCAATCCAACCTAAAATAAAATACTCTAAATTAATTAACTTCTTACCAAGTTACCCTGGCACCCAAATTACTTAATTGAAATTTAATTATAACCAATAATCTAATTATAGCAAATGTACAAAAGTATACTCTTCTGTATTCTAGTATCTCCTTCTCATAGCTCTCTCAGGACGCGACAGCAGAATCCTGAATGCACATATTCGTGTTGGGGGTAACATGCCTATGATGATATTTAGCCTCTGGCTATACCAAATCTGAGGCTTCCTTGCAAAGAGTAAACGCTCTGAACAGGGATGCTCCGGCGCGAGTCTGCCGCTTAAATATTTTTGATTAATTCTGTCGCCTCCTGGGAGGACTGCACTTAGAAATTAAAGCCTCTGAATTTTATAAGAATCATAAACCTGATAAACATAAAAGTCTCAACTTAGCAGCTTTTCAGAGACCCTTTCCCAGTCCATAAACCCAAAGCGAGGCATTTACACAGCAACAAATAATCCTATTGCACTGTGTCACCCATGGCCAATTAAAACAAAATACTAATTACATCAAACTACCTATAAATACCTGAACTAATTATTATTTCTCCCCCAGTGTTCAATCTTGGAAATAAACATGGTATTAATGGATTCTAGCAGTCCTGATGCTGCTAACTGCTCTGGATTTACGCTCTAATACAAAGCCATGTTCACGGATCGGAAAATTACTTCAGAAGGATGCCTCTTAAACCTCTCCTACTTCATCATATATTGCAATCGCAATTACAATTAATTGTCCAACCAAGGATCGGAAAACTACTTCAGAAGGATGCCTCCAAAAAACTTCTACTCAATTATCAATACAATAACAATTATAACTAATGTACTAATTAACTAACTAAAGCACGGCCATTTAGCCCAGACTGATACACCTAACCATAATCTAACGATATCTGTTTTTTGTACAATGCCACCGGGAGTCACTTGACTCCCTTAAAATCCAATCTTGAAATAAACATAAAACACCTTAAACTATTCATACTACCTAATTCACTATTACTCCTGTGGCATCTGTACCACTAAATTAAATTATCAATTAAATAAAAGAATATTAATATTAACAAAGAATAAAAGCCTCACTTTCTCTGCATTCATAAATGCTTTACTGAGTGCTCCCTGTCCATCTAGCCTTAAAAAGAATCGATTCAATTATATCTAATTTTATACATCATTTTGTTCACCTTCAGGAGTTGCTCTGACTTCCTTTAAATAAACTAAAATAATTACACTCCAAATTGTTCAGTTAGCTTCTGTTTTTCAAGTTACACCTGTACCTAAATTACAGGATTAAATTAACACTATTGCAATCAAAGTGTTCTATTATTTGCCCTCTCAAAAGGTGACAACATAACCCTTAATGCACTCTTAGCAGGGCAACATGCCTATGATGATAGTAATACTTATGGCCAAATAATGTTAATTACTAACTATATTAAACATAAACAAAATACAAATACCCAAACTAATAATTCTTTTTCTCCCTTCCACAGTGTCCAACTTGTGAAATAAACATGACAGTTTTGATGTCTACTGGAGCTGACGTTGCCATTTAATGCTAGCCTGTTAAGTCATAGAAATAAACATGGCATTTATGGATTCTAGCAGTCCTGATGCTGCTAACTGATTTGGATTTATTCTCTAATACAAGCCATGTTCTCGGTTCGGAAAACTACTTCAGAAGGATGTCTCCAATAAACCTCTCCCACTTCATCATATAATGCAATCACAATTACGATTAATTGTCCAACCAAGGATCGGAAAACTACTTCATGTCCAATTAATGAATAAACATGGAAGTTATGGGTCCTATTAGAGCTGACGTTGCCATTCGATTCTAGTCATAAGCTCCAATATGACGTTAAGACACTGAATCGAAAAACTATTCCAGAAGAACGCCTTCCAAACTCTCCCTCCTCTATTATACAATATAACATTAATTACAACCAAATTACTAAATTAAATAACCCAAGCATGGCCATGGGCATGAGAGTGCACAGCCTAAATTATATACACAAAGTAACAACCCTACTAAATCTGCTTTTGTACAACGCCTTCAGGAGTCACTTCGACTCCCTCTAATCCAACCCAAAATAAAATAAAATACTCTAAATTAATTAACTTCTTACCAAGTTACCCTGGCACCCAAATTACTTAATTGAAATTTAATTATAACCAATAATCTAACTATAGCAAATGTACAAAAGTATACTCTTCTGTATTCTAGTATCTCCTTCTCATAGCTCTCTCAGGACGCGACAGCAGAATCCTGAATGCACATATTCGTGTTGGGGTAACATGCCTATGATGATATTTAGCCTCTGGCTATACCAAATCTGAGGCTTCCTTGCAAAGAGTAAACGCTCTGAACAGGGATGCTCCGGCGCGAGTCTGCCGCTTAAATATTTTTGATTAATTCTGTCGCCTCCTGGGAGGACTGCACTTAGAAATTAAAGCCTCTGAATTTTATAAGAATCATAAACCTGATAAACATAAAAGTCTCAACTTAGCAGCTTTTCAGAGACCCTTTCCCAATCCATAAACCCAAAGCGAGGCATTTACACAGCAACAAATAATCCTATTGCACTGTGTCACCCATGGCCAATTAAAATTAAAACAAAATACTAATTACATCAAACTACCTATAAATACCTGAACTAATTATTCTTTCTCCCTCAGTGTTCAATCTTGGAAATAAACATGACATTAATGGTTTCTAGCAGTCCTGATGCTGCTAACTGCTTTGGATTTATGCTCTAATACAAAGCCATGTTCACGGATCGGAAAATTACTTCAGAAGGATGCCTCTTAAACCTCTCCTACTTCATCATATATTGCAATCGCAATTACAATAAATTGTCCAACCAAGGATCGGAAAACTACTTCAGAAGGATGCCTCTAAAACTTCTACTCAATTATCAATACAATAACAATTATAACTAATGTACTAATTAACTAACAAAAGCACGGCCATTTAGCCCAGATAGATACACCTAGCCATAATCTAACGACATCTGTTTTTGTACAATGCCACCGGGAGTCACTTGACTCTCTTAAAATCCAATCTTGAAATAAACATAAAAACACCTTAAACTATTCATACTACCTAATTCACTATTACTCCTGTGGCATCTGTACCACTAAATTAAATTATCAATTAAATAAAAGAATATTAATATTAACAAAGAATAAAAGCCTTACTTTCTCTGCATTCATAAATGCTTTACTGAGTGCTCCCTGTCCATCTAGCCTTAAAAAGAATCGATTCAATTATATCTAATTTTATACATCATTTTGTTCACCCTCAGGAGTTGCTCTGACTTCCTTTAAATAAACTAAAATAATTACACTCCAAATTGTTCAATTAGCTTCTGTTTTTCAAGTTACCCCTGTACCCAAATTACAAAATTAAAATAACTTTATCGCATTCAAATAATTTCTATCAACAACTCACTCAAAACTCTCTCAAAAGGAGACAACATAATCTGGAATGCACATACTCATAGCAGGACAACTTGCCTATTTTATAATAACATACATGGCCAAATAATACTAATTACTAACTAAATTAGCAAAAAACAAATACCCAATATAATAATTATTTTTCTGCTCTCCACAGTGTCCAAATAAGGAAATAAACATGGCAATTATTGTGTCTATTAGAGCTGACGTTGCCATCCGATTCTAGCCTATGCAATCATGGAAATAAACATGGCATCTATGTTTCTAACAGACCTGATCCTGCTAACTGCTTTTGGATTTATGCACAAATACAAAGCCATGTTCACGTATTGTGTCCAATCAAGGAAATAAAACATGACCCGATGCTGCTATCTGCTATTGGATCTATGCTCTAATACCACGCCATGACCTTGGATCGGAAAACTATCCCGGAAGAATCCGTCAATGGGAACCCTGCTTCAGTTTAATTAAGAATATCATTAAGAATCAATAAAAACTAAGCTGTATAAATATAAATATAAGAAAATATAATTATAACTCTAATTGTATTCTCTAGGCTGTCGTGATTCCCATTAATGCAACATATGCTTATGTTGTGGTAATCGTGACTCTTGCAGATTATAAGTAACATACATGTCTGCGTGCATGTAAAATAAATATTTAACCCACCTCCCCCACTCCTATCTCTATATATATAAAACAGTTTGTCCTGACTGACTGACTGACTGACTGACTGATTGACTGACTGACTGACTGACTGACTGATTGGCAATCAACGCACAGCCCAAACGGTAAGAGCTAGGAAGCTGAAATTTGGACACAAGATCCCTCTTATAGTGAAAGTGAGCACTAAGAAGGGGTTTCGGAAAATTCGAACGCCAAAGGGGGGAAAACGGGCTCCAACGTTTGTATGAAAAATCTACAATTTTCATCCGATTAACTTCAAACTTAGTTTGTATACTCTCACAAAGAATACAAAAAAAACTGTATACTTGGATTTTCAATATTTTTCCTGCGGCCTGAATAATAATGATTTTCCGGTGGAAAATTCGGTAAACGAAAAGCTATGTGCAATCAACGCACAGCCCAAACGGTTAGAGCTAGGAGGCTGAAAATTGGACACATGTTGTCTTCAGTGGTGTAGGTGAGCACTAAGAAGCGGTTTTGGAAAATTCGAACGCCAAAGGGGGGAAAACGGGCTCCAACGTTTGTATGAAAAATCTACAATTTTCATCCAATTAACTTCAAACTTAGTTTGTATACTCTCAAAAAGAATACAAGAAAAACTGTATACTTGGTTTTTCACCATTTTTCCTGGGGCATGAAAAAGGGGGGGTTTTCCGTGGAAAAATTGAAACACAATCAACACCCCACAGCCCAAACGGTAAAAGCTAGGAAACTGAAATTTGGGCTCAAGTATCCTATCATGGTGTAGATGCGCACTAAGAAGGGATTTTGGAAAATTCGAGCTCCAAAGGGGGGAAAAGTAGCTCCAAAGTTTGTTTGAAAATTCTGCATTTCTGAATCGATCAACTTTAAATTTGGTTTTTATAATCTATAAAAGAATACAAACAAAACTGCATACTCGGTTTTTCGAAATTTGTGTTGGAGCTTGAATTATTGGGGTTTTAATATTTATTCATTTTTTCAAATGAAAAGTTTGTGTTATAAATTTTGTCCGATTGATTTCAAATTTGGGTAATATAATCTACGTAACTAAAATTACAACTTTGCATTTAACGATTTTTAAAATATTACTAACTAAATTAGCAAAAAACAAATACCCAATATAATAATTATTTTTCTGCTCTCCACAGTGTCCAAATAAGGAAATAAACATGGCAATTATTGTGTCTATTAGAGCTGACGTTGCCATCCGATTCTAGCCTATGCAATCATGGAAATAAACATGGCATCTATGTTTCTAACAGACCTGATCCTGCTAACTGCTTTTGGATTTATGCACAAATACAAAGCCATGTTCACGTATTGTGTCCAATCAAGGAAATAAAACATGACCCGATGCTGCTATCTGCTATTGGATCTATGCTCTAATACCACGCCATGACCTTGGATCGGAAAACTATCCCGGAAGAATCCGTCAATGGGAACCCTGCTTCAGTTTAATTAAGAATATCATTAAGAATCAATAAAAACTAAGCTGTATAAATATAAATATAAGAAAATATAATTATAACTCTAATTGTATTCTCTAGGCTGTCGTGATTCCCATTAATGCAACATATGCTTATGTTGTGGTAATCGTGACTCTTGCAGATTATAAGTAACATACATGTCTGCGTGCATGTAAAATAAATATTTAACCCACCTCCCCCACTCCTATCTCTATATATATAAAACAGTTTGTCCTGACTGACTGACTGACTGACTGACTGATTGACTGACTGACTGACTGACTGACTGATTGGCAATCAACGCACAGCCCAAACGGTAAGAGCTAGGAAGCTGAAATTTGGACACAAGATCCCTCTTATAGTGAAAGTGAGCACTAAGAAGGGGTTTCGGAAAATTCGAACGCCAAAGGGGGGAAAACGGGCTCCAACGTTTGTATGAAAAATCTACAATTTTCATCCGATTAACTTCAAACTTAGTTTGTATACTCTCACAAAGAATACAAAAAAAACTGTATACTTGGATTTTCAATATTTTTCCTGCGGCCTGAATAATAATGATTTTCCGGTGGAAAATTCGGTAAACGAAAAGCTATGTGCAATCAACGCACAGCCCAAACGGTTAGAGCTAGGAGGCTGAAAATTGGACACATGTTGTCTTCAGTGGTGTAGGTGAGCACTAAGAAGCGGTTTTGGAAAATTCGAACGCCAAAGGGGGGAAAACGGGCTCCAACGTTTGTATGAAAAATCTACAATTTTCATCCAATTAACTTCAAACTTAGTTTGTATACTCTCAAAAAGAATACAAGAAAAACTGTATACTTGGTTTTTCACCATTTTTCCTGGGGCATGAAAAAGGGGGGGTTTTCCGTGGAAAAATTGAAACACAATCAACACCCCACAGCCCAAACGGTAAAAGCTAGGAAACTGAAATTTGGGCTCAAGTATCCTATCATGGTGTAGATGCGCACTAAGAAGGGATTTTGGAAAATTCGAGCTCCAAAGGGGGGAAAAGTAGCTCCAAAGTTTGTTTGAAAATTCTGCATTTCTGAATCGATCAACTTTAAATTTGGTTTTTATAATCTATAAAAGAATACAAACAAAACTGCATACTCGGTTTTTCGAAATTTGTGTTGGAGCTTGAATTATTGGGGTTTTAATATTTATTCATTTTTTCAAATGAAAAGTTTGTGTTATAAATTTTGTCCGATTGATTTCAAATTTGGGTAATATAATCTACGTAACTAAAATTACAACTTTGCATTTAACGATTTTTAAAATATTACTAACTAAATTAGCAAAAAACAAATACCCAATATAATAATTATTTTTCTGCTCTCCACAGTGTCCAAATAAGGAAATAAACATGGCAATTATTGTGTCTATTAGAGCTGACGTTGCCATCCGATTCTAGCCTATGCAATCATGGAAATAAACATGGCATCTATGTTTCTAACAGACCTGATCCTGCTAACTGCTTTTGGATTTATGCACAAATACAAAGCCATGTTCACGTATTGTGTCCAATCAAGGAAATAAAACATGACCCGATGCTGCTATCTGCTATTGGATCTATGCTCTAATACCACGCCATGACCTTGGATCGGAAAACTATCCCGGAAGAATCCGTCAATGGGAACCCTGCTTCAGTTTAATTAAGAATATCATTAAGAATCAATAAAAACTAAGCTGTATAAATATAAATATAAGAAAATATAATTATAACTCTAATTGTATTCTCTAGGCTGTCGTGATTCCCATTAATGCAACATATGCTTATGTTGTGGTAATCGTGACTCTTGCAGATTATAAGTAACATACATGTCTGCGTGCATGTAAAATAAATATTTAACCCACCTCCCCCACTCCTATCTCTATATATATAAAACAGTTTGTCCTGACTGACTGACTGACTGACTGACTGATTGACTGACTGACTGACTGACTGACTGATTGGCAATCAACGCACAGCCCAAACGGTAAGAGCTAGGAAGCTGAAATTTGGACACAAGATCCCTCTTATAGTGAAAGTGAGCACTAAGAAGGGGTTTCGGAAAATTCGAACGCCAAAGGGGGGAAAACGGGCTCCAACGTTTGTATGAAAAATCTACAATTTTCATCCGATTAACTTCAAACTTAGTTTGTATACTCTCACAAAGAATACAAAAAAAACTGTATACTTGGATTTTCAATATTTTTCCTGCGGCCTGAATAATAATGATTTTCCGGTGGAAAATTCGGTAAACGAAAAGCTATGTGCAATCAACGCACAGCCCAAACGGTTAGAGCTAGGAGGCTGAAAATTGGACACATGTTGTCTTCAGTGGTGTAGGTGAGCACTAAGAAGCGGTTTTGGAAAATTCGAACGCCAAAGGGGGGAAAACGGGCTCCAACGTTTGTATGAAAAATCTACAATTTTCATCCAATTAACTTCAAACTTAGTTTGTATACTCTCAAAAAGAATACAAGAAAAACTGTATACTTGGTTTTTCACCATTTTTCCTGGGGCATGAAAAAGGGGGGGTTTTCCGTGGAAAAATTGAAACACAATCAACACCCCACAGCCCAAACGGTAAAAGCTAGGAAACTGAAATTTGGGCTCAAGTATCCTATCATGGTGTAGATGCGCACTAAGAAGGGATTTTGGAAAATTCGAGCTCCAAAGGGGGGAAAAGTAGCTCCAAAGTTTGTTTGAAAATTCTGCATTTCTGAATCGATCAACTTTAAATTTGGTTTTTATAATCTATAAAAGAATACAAACAAAACTGCATACTCGGTTTTTCGAAATTTGTGTTGGAGCTTGAATTATTGGGGTTTTAATATTTATTCATTTTTTCAAATGAAAAGTTTGTGTTATAAATTTTGTCCGATTGATTTCAAATTTGGGTAATATAATCTACGTAACTAAAATTACAACTTTGCATTTAACGATTTTTAAAATATGCATTTTACAAATGCAGGCAGAACAAACAATACAAAATATCAAACAGTTGGGGACAACTAAGTATACATACACACACACATACATATATACAAGCAGCTGTTCGTGTAGTTGCGTGCAAACGGTTGAAGTAGCCAAAGCAAAATGTGAGACACTAATGTGTGAATGTTCATTTGTACAAATGTATGTACATATATACATACATACATATGTATAAAAGTACATTCGTCTTGCACTGACAGGGCAAGAAATGTAAATTAATTAAAAATTATTAACATTATAAAATAAACATTTTTATGTTATTTTTTCTTTGTTTAGTACATTTGGCATAAGGGATTTTAGGACAACGGACTACAAGGGCGTACGCAGGTTGGGCAGGGGGGACATTGCTCCCCTTAGAAAGAATTTCGCATTATGAATTACACCAGCACCATATGTATTACATACGTACATACATATATACATACGTCTGTATGTATAGTATGTACATATGTACATCAATAAGTATGTATGTACGTACATACATTCTTATATACATATATAGGTTTGTATGTATGCAGTGGGCCATCGAACACTGTTGTTTAATTGTAATAAATAGTGTTCTATGTTTTCAAATCAAAATTTTTAAAACAACAACAACAAGTTATTGGCTCGCAAAACTTCTTTCGTTTTGATAATTTACGGCTGTTAATTGCATACGAAAAATGCCAAAAGTTTACAGTTACCGTACACACACAAATACATTTGTATGTATGTATATGTACAGTGAACAATCGAATACAGTATTATAATCAATAACTCTCAAACGATGTTTTTCGATGTATTTGTATTCGACATGTACTACGATATATCAACACAAGTATCGATATTTTCGATATATCGCATTTAATTTTATTATTGGGGTTTTAATATTTATTCACTTTTTCAAATGAATAGTTTGTGTTATAAATTTTGTCCGATCGATTTCAAATTTGGGTAATGTAATCAACATAACTATATGAACAAATTGGCATTCAACGATTAAAATATAGCAATATGTTTTTTACTTGCCATATATCAAATATCAAATAGTTGGGGACATCGCATACACACACTCACACATACATACAACAAGCAACAGTTCGTGCCTATGTGTGCCCATGCATACATACATATGTACATGCATATGTATGTATGCCTGTATATGTATGTAGCATGTACATACAAAACAACAACAACAACTTTAAGTTGTTGGCTCGCACATCTTCTTTCGTTTTGACCATTTAATGTTAATTGCAAAGGCAAAACGCCAAAAGTTTACAGTTACCGTCGCTAAGCAACGACTGCGTAAGCGATAGTAAAGCAGAAACCGAATAACGGAGCTACGCATATTCTGCTTCGCATTGCGGGCAGATGTATGTATGTATGATTTGTTCTTATTGATCTCAATAAATAATTAGATTTTATTATTTAAATATTCTGCTTATTGCATATTATATTGCTTATTGCAAACTTCGATATTTTGATGGTATCGGTGGTTTCAACTATCGAAAGTTTTAGTCTAGCAAATTGAGATGAGAATTGTCAGTGCTTTTTGATCGTGGCTCATCGCTGCACGGCATTGACACGAGTGCCGTGTTTCTTATTCCGAGTTTGTGCGTGACCGTATTGACTCAATATGACTCGAAAAGGCTCAAATGTGAATTTAAAATTAGGATATACCCTTATAATTATTCCCCCTTTTTTGCAAATCGTCTATCTTAAAACGTTGCGTTATCTCTATATATAAAACAGTTTGTCCTGACTAATTGGTGATCAACGCACAGCCCAAACGGTAAAAGATGAAATTTGGACTCAAGTATCTTTTCATAGTATCCATCATAGTGTAGGAGCACACTAAGAAAGGCTTTTGGAAAATTCTAGCTCCAACGGGGGGAAAACGAGCTTTAAAAAATATTAGTTATAGTGGTCATGTTCGTTTAAAGAAATAGTTTGGCAAGAACAAAAATGTAACGGACTACTGAACAATTTTTTGTCAAGAACAGAAAATGTTCATTTAAATAACTTAAATGCCTTCCTACTGGTAACTTATAATGTGAAAACATATGGGTAGGTTATGCACACACAAAATAAATACAATTGGAAACATTATATTGAGCCGGGTTAAGACGGGCAATACCTGCTAGTAAACCTATATAAAAACCCCCTAACTGAGAAATTCTCAGTATAAACAATAGAACTCTCTTAGAGTCACCCTTCCATCCGAAATAAATCCTCTGCTGCCAAATGCTAACCTGCTGTTGATCCTATCCCATATGAGGTATAGGACACTAGCAGATAGCATTTTATACTAACTATCAATCCCATTGGGAAGCTCTGGCCTACGGGACAGAGCTTCTCAAAGAGATAGCTCCTTCCCTTCCGCCCTATTTCCCTTACACTAATACATCATTACCACTTGTGTACTTTGGTCTTAAAGGGCTGAAATATGCAAGTTGGTCGTATTAAACAAAGGACTAAGTCCTAGTGAAAAATGAAATAAACTAAATGAATACTGTAATAAGCCAACTGAATTACTGTAATAAATAACATTGATGCCTAAAAAACACAACTGACTACATTAAATATTTACTTTGAATAAACTTACGTTCAACTCTGAACACAATCTGTTGCAAAACTAGCAACTATTAAAACTCAGTGATTGCTGGCCATTGCCTAATCTCAACCTATCTGAAATAAATCATAATGAGAGGCCTAGAGCCACATTCCTATGCCACTAACCCAATCAAAATAACCAGTGACACCCAAAAATCCACCCTACCTGAAATAAGCATTAAAATAAAAATAGTTAGACCAAGGAAGCCATACTAAAACACTGCTCTGCTGCCCAAGCATCAGTGCGGCGGTATGGCTGATCTGGCCTCTAGCCTTCCCAATGCTGCCTGAAATACCCACGTGCTGACCCGATGCACTCCAAAACCTGATCCTAACACCAGGCTTATGGGGAAGAAGTGGGTCTCATGTTACTAAACCCGTGATTGTTCTCCTGCAACCGACGGATAAAGCTCAAGCTAAGAGCTACATGCCGCGATAACCATCCGAATGGGCACCCGAAACCAAGAAAAAAAAAAAAATGCCGCTATTTGTTCCTGGATTTGTGCTCCTAGGAAGTGTCATGACCCCTGATCGGAGGACTGCTACAGAGGAGGTCGTCAGTGGACGAGAAGTGGCACTGTTGGGTCCTGCCAAGCCACCACCACAGAGCAACCCAAACATGCCTTTCCAGAAGGGGCGGGCCGGTGGAGGTCCTCTAACCCCAACAACTCCTGTTAGGAGAGGGATTCGCCGGTAGAGTGGGGTATCGCTGCACTGGATCTGTCGTCCGGACTGGACTGGGGCGCCAGGAGGCCCATCCCTCCCCACTAATGCTGCTTCAATAATTCTAAGAGTAGCATTAAGAACTAGTAAAACTAAGAGTAGTTTTTTTTTTTTTAAATCTTTTGTAAAAATTAAAATTGTACTTAATAGTGCCATGATCGCCTTAAGCTCAACATATGCTTATGTTGTGGCAATCATGACTCTCATAGATAATAAGCAACATACATGCCTGCGTGCATGCAAAATAAACCTTTGCACCCCCCTCCCCCACTCCTATAAACCTAGTTAAAAACCCCCCTAACTGAGAAATTCTCAGTATAAACAATAGAACTCTTTTAGAGTCACCCTTCCACCTGAAAAAAATCCTGTGCTGCCAAATGCTAACTTGCTGTTGCTCCTAGCCCATATGAGGTATGGGACACTAGCAGATAGCACTTTTATACTAACTAACAAATCCTTTGATAAACTCTGGCCTACGGGACATAGTTTCTCAAAGAGATAGCTCCTTTTCTGCCTTATTTCCCTTACACTAATATACCATAACCACTTGTGTACTTTGGTCTAAAAAGACTGAAACATGCAAGCTGGTTGTATTAAACAAAGGACTAAGTCCTAGTGATAAATGAAATAAATCCTACGAATATTGAAATAAGCTATCTGAATTCTGAAATAAACATCCATCGATGCCTAAAAATCCAACTGATTACATCAATCTATTACTTTGAATACTCTTATGACTAACTCTGAACACAGTCAGTTGCTAATCTAGCAGCCACTAAAATACAGTGATTTCTGGCCTTTGGCCAATACTATACCTACCTGAAATAAATCAGATTGAGAGGCCTAGAGTCACCTTCCTATGCCACTAACCCATATTCAAATAACCAGTGACACCAATTTATCCACCCTACCTGAAATAAGCCTAATAATAAAAATAGTTAGACCAAGGAAGCCATACTAAAACACTGCTCTGCTGCCCAAGCATCAGTGCGGCGGTATGGCTGATCTGGCCTCTAGCCTTCCCAGTGCTGCCTGAAATACTCACGTGCTGACCCGATGCACTCCAAAACCTGATCCTAACAACAGGCTTTTGGGGAAGAAGTGGGTCTCATGTTACTAAACCCGTGATTGTTCTCCTGCAACCGACGGATAAAGCTCAAGCTAAGAGTTACATGCCGCGATAACCATCCGAATGGGCACCCGAAACCAAGAAAAAAAAACAACTATTAAAATTTCAAAGTAATAAAATAATAGAGACCCTCATTTTATCCACCTGCCCCAAGGTGTACTCATTAACACTGAAATAACAAATCCAATTGCGCTGAGTCTTTCAGGTGCAAATAATACAAAATACTAACTATATTAATTACTTATAAATACCCGAACTAAATATTCTTTCTCCCACAGAGTTAAATAATCTAAATAAACTTGGCAAATACTGCTCTATCGGACCTAATGCCGCTATTTGTTCCTGGATTTGTGCTCCTAGGAAGTGTCATGACCCCTGATCGGAGGACTGCTACAGAGGAGGTCGTCAGTGGACGAGAAGTGGCACTGTTGGGTCCTGCCAAGCCACCACCACAGAGCAACCCAAACATGCCTTTCCAGAAGGGGCGGGCCGGTGGAGGTCCTCTAACCCCAACAACTCCTGTTAGGAGAGGGATTCGCCGGTAGAGTGGGGTATCGCTGCACTGGATCTGTCGTCCGGACTGGACTGGGGCGCCAGGAGGCCCATCCCTCCCCACTAATGCTGCTTCAATAATTCTAAGAGTAGCATTAAGAACTAGTAAAACTAAGAGTAGTTTTTTTTTTTTTTTAAATCTTTTGTAAAAATTAAAATTGTACTTAATAGTGCCATGATCGCCTTAAGCTCAACATATGCTTATGTTGTGGCAATCATGACTCTCATAGATAATAAGCAACATACATGCCTGCGTGCATGCAAAATAAACCTTTGCACCCCCCTCCCCCACTCCTATAAACCTAGTTAAAAACCCCCCTAACTGAGAAATTCTCAGTATAAACAATAGAACTCTTTTAGAGTCACCCTTCCACCTGAAAAAAATCCTGTGCTGCCAAATGCTAACTTGCTGTTGCTCCTAGCCCATATGAGGTATGGGACACTAGCAGATAGCACTTTTATACTAACTAACAAATCCTTTGATAAACTCTGGCCTACGGGACATAGTTTCTCAAAGAGATAGCTCCTTTTCTGCCTTATTTCCCTTACACTAATATACCATAACCACTTGTGTACTTTGGTCTAAAAAGACTGAAACATGCAAGCTGGTTGTATTAAACAAAGGACTAAGTCCTAGTGATAAATGAAATAAATCCTACGAATATTGAAATAAGCTATCTGAATTCTGAAATAAACATCCATCGATGCCTAAAAATCCAACTGATTACATCAATCTATTACTTTGAATACTCTTATGACTAACTCTGAACACAGTCAGTTGCTAATCTAGCAGCCACTAAAATACAGTGATTTCTGGCCTTTGGCCAATACTATACCTACCTGAAATAAATCAGATTGAGAGGCCTAGAGTCACCTTCCTATGCCACTAACCCATATTCAAATAACCAGTGACACCAATTTATCCACCCTACCTGAAATAAGCCTAATAATAAAAATAGTTAGACCAAGGAAGCCATACTAAAACACTGCTCTGCTGCCCAAGCATCAGTGCGGCGGTATGGCTGATCTGGCCTCTAGCCTTCCCAGTGCTGCCTGAAATACTCACGTGCTGACCCGATGCACTCCAAAACCTGATCCTAACAACAGGCTTTTGGGGAAGAAGTGGGTCTCATGTTACTAAACCCGTGATTGTTCTCCTGCAACCGACGGATAAAGCTCAAGCTAAGAGTTACATGCCGCGATAACCATCCGAATGGGCACCCGAAACCAAGAAAAAAAAAAAATATAATTGGGCTGCCAGTGCCAAACAAATATAAATAATATAATTAATAGTGTTCATAAATATATGCAACGACAATAATGTCAATATGCCAATGTGTTAATGTGTCGCAAATTTGCGAAATAAATATAGTTTAATAAATATTTGAATATTTCTAGCAGTGAATTATTAAATTAATTACTGCTTCTCAATTATATCGGTGAGTCTGTTCTGACTTAAATTGTTTAATTAATATTTTTCCATTGTTAAATTGTGTGTGTGTGTGTGTGTATGTGTGTCGAGCCGGCTGTCCTGCCGGTCTGCATGCATACACACACTCATACATACATGCATATATATAAATATAATAATGCGCATACATATTAGCTGAAATAAATCAAAATTAAATCAATTATACTTACCATCTGCCATAGCTAAAGAATTTTAATAAATAAAATAGGGAATTTTGTTCATTTAAATAAATTAATAATACATATGTATATAAAAAATCATATACATATACATACACTGAAATTGGCATTGGCTTGGCTGGCGTTGGCAACAAGGGCGACAGCGTCATTTATATAGCGTCCGTTAATATACTTTCCTTCACTCTGTCCTTTATCACTTTGTCGCGTGTCCGTTGTCCGCTTATTTTTCTCTGATATTTACATTATATTTACCCACTGTATGTTTACAATGCAGTAATCGGCAATTGCAGCACACACCATTTATACTGATGTCTACCATTACACATATTCAAGCATATTAAAAAACGATCTCTTCATTATGGTTTTGTTTTGTTTGTCTTTTTACCTGCTCACACCAATAGCGCATACATTCTTTCAGCTATTTCAGTCCCTCATAATAGAAATATGCTCTCTGCTGCTCTCTGCCTCTGCCTTTGCCTTTGCCTCTGCTACATTCCTTTTGTTTCTCATTTATTAAAATCAGTCTCAATTAGCTCTCCCATATGTTTAAACACGCATCAGCTCCGCGCGCGCTTCAAATGTAATATATAATTGGGCTGCCAGTGCCAAACAAATATAAATAATATAATTAATAGTGTTCATAAATATATGCAACGACAATAATGTCAATATGCCAATGTGTTAATGTGTCGCAAATTTGCGAAATAAATACAGTTTAATAAATATTTGAATATTTCTAGCAGTGAATTATTAAATTAATTACTGCTTCTCAATTATATCGTTGAGTCTGTTCTGACTTAAATTGTTTAATTAATATTTTTCCATTGTTAAATTGTGTGTGTGTGTGTGTGTATGTGTGTCGAGCCGGCTGTCCTGCCGGTCGTCTGCATGCATACACACACTCATACATACATGCATATATATAAATATAATAATGCGCATACATATTAGCTGAAATAAATCAAAATTAAATCAATTATACTTACCATCTGCCATAGCTAAAGAATTTTAATAAATAAAATAGGGAATTTTGTTCATTTAAATAAATTAATAATACATATGTATATAAAAAATCATATACATATACATACACTGAAATTGGCATTGGCTTGGCTGGCGTTGGCAACAAGGGCGACAGCGTCATTTATATAGCGTCCGTTAATATACTTTCCTTCACTCTGTCCTTTATCACTTTGTCGCGTGTCCGTTGTCCGCTTATTTTTCTCTGATATTTACATTATATTTACCCACTGTATGTTTACAATGCAGTAATCGGCAATTGCAGCACACACCATTTATACTGATGTCTACCATTACACATATTCAAGCATATTAAAAAACGATCTCTTCATTATGGTTTTGTTTTGTTTGTCTTTTTACCTGCTCACACCAATAGCGCATACATTCTTTCAGCTATTTCAGTCCCTCATAATAGAAATATGCTCTCTGCGACGGCGACAGCGTCATTTATATAGCGTCCGTTAATATACTTTCCTTCACTCTGTCCTTTATCACTTTGTCGCGTGTCCGTTGTCCGCTTATTTTTCTCTGATATTTACATTATATTTACCCACTGTATGTTTACAATGCAGTGAACTGTCTGTCTAAAATCCATTTAAATGTTTTGAAATATAATTGGTCAGAGTCATGATTACTAATGCTGCAACATGTGTTTGTGTTGTAGTGGTCTTGACTCTTACGGATAGGAATACAACATGCATGCGGTTATCCGCACTTATGCACCCTTCCCCCCCCCCCCCTCCCCCCTCCC
Source organism: Scaptodrosophila lebanonensis (assembly GCF_003285725.1). Classification (NCBI taxonomy): domain Eukaryota; kingdom Metazoa; phylum Arthropoda; class Insecta; order Diptera; family Drosophilidae; genus Scaptodrosophila; species Scaptodrosophila lebanonensis. The sequence goes on from NW_022060795.1 coordinate 25,165, forward strand.
ACACTCCTAAAAACCTATATAAAAACCTCCTAACTGAGAAATTCCCAGTATAAACAATAGAACTCTTTTAGAGTCACCCTTCCATCTGAAATAAATCCTGTGCTGCCAAATGCTAACCTGCTGTTGCTCCTAGCCCATGTGAGGTATAGAACACTAGCGGATAGCATTTTTTAAACTAACTAACAATTCCTTTGAGAAACTCTGGCCTACGGGACAGAGTTTCTCAAAGAGATAGCTCCTCCCTTCCGCCTTATTTCCCTTACACTAATACATTATTACCACTTGTGTACTTTGGTCTTAAAAGGCTGAAATATGCAAGTTAGTCGTATTAAACAAAGGACTAAGTCCTAGTGAAAAATGAAATAATCTAAATGAATACTGTAATAAGCCAACTGAATTACTGAAATAAATAACATTGATGCCTAAAAAACACAACTGACTACATTAAATATTTACTTTGAATATACTTACGTTCAACTCTGAACACAATCAGTTGCAAAACTAGCAACTATTAACACTCAGTGATTGCTGGCCATTGCCTAATCTCAACCTATCTGAAATAAATCATAATGAGAGGCCTAGAGCCACATTCCTATGCCACTAACCCAATCAAAATAACCAGTGACACCCAAAAATTTACCCTACCTGAAATAAGCATTAAAATAAAAATAGTTAGACCAAGGAAGCCATACTAAAACACTGCTCTGCTGCCCAAGCATCAGTGCGGCGGTATGGCTGATCTGGCCTCTAGCCTTCCCAGTGCTGCCTGAAATACTCACGTGCTGACCCGATGCACTCCAAAACCTGATCCTAACACCAGGCTTTTGGGGAAGAAGTGGGTCTCATGTTACTAAACCCGTGATTGTTCTCCTGCAACCGACGGATAAAGCTCAAGCTAAGAGTTACATGCCGCGATAACCATCCGAATGGGCACCCGAAACCAAGAAAAAAAAAAATAAGTCTGAATCGGAAAACTACTCCAGAAGGATGCCTCCAAAATTCCACTCACTCTTTTATGCTAAATAATTATAACTACTTTTACTTCACTAATAAACTAATTAAGACACGGTCATGTGTAATGAGTACACACAATTTATTAATTCATAAAACAATAATTTAATTAAATTATTTTTGTAATATGCCTTCAGGAATTTAAATTCCTTAATTTAATCCAAACAAAAATACACCTTATAATTATACAATTACACTATTACTTTCTATGGCATCTAAATATGAAACTAAATGATTAAATTAAAATTAAAACACACCAATATTAAATAAGCACAAAAGATTACTCTGTATCCAAATACCTCTTTCAGTACTCACAACCTAACTAGCCTTATAAAGTAACAATTCAAATAAATCTTCTTTTGTGCAACTTCTCCAGGAGTCACTCTGACTCCCTTTATTAATCTAAAAAACAATTGCACTTCAAATCTCAATTATTTTGATTTTGAGGTTACACTGTACCTAAATTATAGAATGTAGTTATTCTTTTAACAATTAATAGCAACAAAAGTACAAAAGCTTAATTTTCTCTGCATTCAAATAATTTCTATTAGTAGCCCTCTCAAGACGCGACGGAGTGATCCTGAATGCATATATTCGTGTCGGGGTAACATGCCTATGATGAAAATTAGCCCTTGGCTATACTTAAACTGAGGCTTCCATGCAATGAGCACACGCTCTGAACTTGGATGCCCTGGTGCGAATCTGTCGTGTAAATATACTTAACATTCTCAATTAATCCTGTCGCCTCTTGGGTGGACTGCACTGTAGAGGCAAGATTCCGAGTCTGAAAAGAATAAACATCTTACAACTATTAAAATTTCAAAGTAATAAAATAATAGAGACCCTCATTTGATCCACCTGCCCCAAAGTGTTCTCATTAACACTGCAATAAAAAATCCGATTGCACTGTGTCTTTCAGGTGCAAATAAAACAAAATACTAACTATATAAAACAACTTATAAATACCCGAACTAATTATTCTTTCCCCCCATCCCACAGAGCTCACTCATGGGAATAAACATGGTATTCATGGACTCCATCTGACCTAATGCTGCTACCTATTACTAGCTGAATGCTCTAATACAACGTCATAACTCCGAATCGGAATACTACTCCAGAAGGATGCCTCCAAAATTCCACTCACTCTTTTATGCTAAATAATTATAACTACTTTTAATTCACTAATAAACTAATTAAGACACGGTCATGTGTAATGAGTACACACAATTTATTAATTCATAAAACAATAATTTATTAAATCTGTTTTTGTACTATGCCTTCAGGAATTTAAATTCCTTAATTTAATCCAAACAAAAATACACCTTATAATTATACAATTATACTATTACTTTCTATGGCATCTAAATATGAAACTAAATGATTAAATTAAAATTAAAACACACCAATATTAAATAAGCACAAAAGATTACTCTGTATCCAAATACCTCTTTCAGTACTCACAACCTAACTAGCCTTATAAAGTAACACTTCAATTAAATCTGCTTTTGTGCAACTTCTCCAGGAGTCACTCTGTCTCCCTTTATCAATCTAAAATAATAATTGCACTTCAAATCTCAATTATTTTGTTTTAGAGGTTACACTGTACCTAAATTATAGAATGTAATTATTCTTTTTAGCAATTAATAGCAACAAAAGTACAAAACCTCAATTTCTCTGCATCCAAATAAGTTCTATTAGTAGCCCACTCAGGACGCGACGGAGTGAACCTGAATGCGCATATTCGTGTCGGGGTTACATGCCTATGACGATAATTAGCCCTTGGCTATACTAAAACTGAGGCTTCCATGCAATGAGCACACGCTCTGAACATGGATGCCCTGGCACGCATCTGTTGTGTAAAAATACTTAACACTCTCAATTAATTCTGTCGCCTCTTGGGTGGACTACACTACAACAGCAAGATCCTGAATTTAATAGGAATAAATATCTTGCAATCATCAAAATCTTCAATGTAATAAATCTATAGAGACTCTCATTCGGTCCACCTGCCCCAAAGTGTACTCATTAACACTGCAATAAAAAATCCGATTGCACTTTGTCTTTCAGGTGCAAATAATACAAAATACTAACTATATAAAACAACTTATAAATACCCAAACTAATTATTCTTTCTCCTCATCCCACAGAGCTCACTCATGGGAATAAACATGGTATTCATGGACTCCATCTGACCTAATGCTGCTACCTATTACTAGCTGAATGCTCTAATACAACGTCATAACTCCGAATCGGAATACTACTCCAGAAGGATGCCTCCAAAATTCCACTCACTCTTTTATGCTAAATAATTATAACTACTTTTAATTCACTAATAAACTAATTAAGACACGGTCATGTGTAATGAGTACACACAATTTATTAATTCATAAAACAATAATTTAATTAAATCTGTTTTTGTGCTGTGCCTTCGGGAATTTAAATTCCTTAATTTAATCCAAACAAAAATACACCTTATAATTGTACAATTATACTATTACTTCCAATGGCATCTAAATATGAAGCTAAATGATTGAATTAAAATTAAAACGCACCAATATTAAATAAGCACAAAAGATTACTCTGTATCCAAATACCTCTTTCAGTACTCACAACCTAACTAGCCTTATAAAGTAACAATTCAATTAAATCTGCTTTTGTGCAACTTCTCCAGGAGTCACTCTGACTCCCTTTATTAATTAAAATAATAATCGCACTTCAAATCTCAATTATTATTATTTTGAGGTTACATTGTACCTAAAATATAGAATGAAGTTATTGTTTTCAACAATTAGTAGCAACAAGGGTACAAAAGCTTAATTTTCTCTGCATTCAAATAATTTCTATTAGTAGCCCTCTCAAGACGCGATGGAGTGATCCTGAATGCATATATTCGTGTCGGGGTAACATGCCTATGACGAAAATTAGCCCTTGGCTATACTAAAACTGAGGCTTCCATGCAATGAGCACACGCTCTGAACATGGATGCCCTGGCGCGTATCTGTCGTGTAAATATACTTAACATTCTCAATCAATTCAGTCGCCTCTTGGGTGGACTACACTACAACAGCAAGATCCTGAATTTAATAGGAATAAATATCTTACAATCATCAAAATCTTCAATTTAATAAATCAATAGAGACTCTCATTCGGTCCACCTGCCCCAAAGTGTACTCATTAACACTGCAATAAAAAATCCGATTGCACTGTGTCTTTCAGGTGCAAATTATAAAATACTAACTATATAAAACAACTTATAAATACCCAAACTAACTATTCTTTCCCCCCATCCCACAGAGCTCACTCATGGGAATAAACATGGTATTCATGGACTCCAACTGACCTAATGCTGCTACTTATTACTAGCTGAATGCTCTAATACAACGTCATAAGTCTGAATCGGAAAACTACTCCAGAAGGATGCCTCCAAAATTCCACTCACTCTTTTATGCTAAATAATTATAACTACTTTTATTTCACTAATAAACTAATTAAGACACGGTCATGTGTAATGAGTACACACAATTTATTAATTCATAAAACAATAATTTAATTAAATCTATTTTTGTAATATGCCTTCAGGAATTTAAATTCCATAATTTAATCCAAACAAAAATACACCTTATAATTATACAATTACACTATTACTTTCTATGGCATCTAAATATGAAACTAAATGATTAAATTAAAGTTAAAACACACCAATATTAAATAAGCACAAAAGATTACTCTGTATCCAAATACCTCTTTCAGTACTCACAACCTAACTAGCCTTATAAAGTAACAATTCAATTAAATCTGCTTTTGTGCAACTTCTCCAGGAGTCACTCTGACTCCCTTTATTAATCTAAAATAACAATTGCACTTCAAATCTCAATTATTTTGATTTTGAGGTTACACTGTACCTAAATTATAGAATGTAGTTATCCTTTTTAACAATTAATAGCAACAAAAGTACAAAAGCTTAATTTTCTCTGCAGTCAAATATTTTCTATTAGTAGCCCTCTCAAGACGCGGCGGAGTGATTCTGAATGCATATATTCGTGTCGGGGTAACATGCCTATGACGAAAATTAGCCCTTGGCTATACTAAAACTGAGGCTTCCATGCAATGAGCACACGCTCTGAACATGGATGCCCTGGTGCGAATCTCTCGTGTAAATACACTTAACATTCTCAATTAATCCTGTCGCCTCTTGGGTGGACTGCACTGTAGAAGCAAGATTCCGAATCTGAAAAGAATAAACATCTTACAACTATTAAAATTTCAAAGTAATAAAATAATAGAGACCCTCATTTTATCCACCTGCCCCAAGGTGTACTCATTAACACTGAAATAACAAATCCAATTGCGCTGAGTCTTTCAGGTGCAAATAATACAAAATACTAACTATATTAATTACTTATAAATACCCGAACTAAATATTCTTTCTCCCACAGAGTTAAATAATCTAAATAAACTTGGCAAATACTGCTCTATCGGACCTAATGCCGCTATTTGTTCCTGGATTTGTGCTCCTAGGAAGTGTCATGACCCCTGATCGGAGGACTGCTACAGAGGAGGTCGTCAGTGGACGAGAAGTGGCACTGTTGGGTCCTGCCAAGCCACCACCACAGAGCAACCCAAACATGCCTTTCCAGAAGGGGCGGGCCGGTGGAGGTCCTCTAACCCCAACAACTCCTGTTAGGAGAGGGATTCGCCGGTAGAGTGGGGTATCGCTGCACTGGATCTGTCGTCCGGACTGGACTGGGGCGCCAGGAGGCCCATCCCTCCCCACTAATGCTGCTTCAATAATTCTAAGAGTAGCATTAAGAACTAGTAAAACTAAGAGTAGTTTTTTTTTTTTAAATCTTTTGTAAAAATTAAAATTGTACTTAATAGTGCCATGATCGCCTTAAGCTCAACATATGCTTATGTTGTGGCAATCATGACTCTCATAGATAATAAGCAACATACATGCCTGCGTGCATGCAAAATAAACCTTTGCACCCCCCTCCCCCACTCCTATAAACCTAGTTAAAAACCCCCCTAACTGAGAAATTCTCAGTATAAACAATAGAACTCTTTTAGAGTCACCCTTCCACCTGAAAAAAATCCTGTGCTGCCAAATGCTAACTTGCTGTTGCTCCTAGCCCATATGAGGTATGGGACACTAGCAGATAGCACTTTTATACTAACTAACAAATCCTTTGATAAACTCTGGCCTACGGGACATAGTTTCTCAAAGAGATAGCTCCTTTTCTGCCTTATTTCCCTTACACTAATATACCATAACCACTTGTGTACTTTGGTCTAAAAAGACTGAAACATGCAAGCTGGTTGTATTAAACAAAGGACTAAGTCCTAGTGATAAATGAAATAAATCCTACGAATATTGAAATAAGCTATCTGAATTCTGAAATAAACATCCATCGATGCCTAAAAATCCAACTGATTACATCAATCTATTACTTTGAATACTCTTATGACTAACTCTGAACACAGTCAGTTGCTAATCTAGCAGCCACTAAAATACAGTGATTTCTGGCCTTTGGCCAATACTATACCTACCTGAAATAAATCAGATTGAGAGGCCTAGAGTCACCTTCCTATGCCACTAACCCATATTCAAATAACCAGTGACACCAATTTATCCACCCTACCTGAAATAAGCCTAATAATAAAAATAGTTAGACCAAGGAAGCCATACTAAAACACTGCTCTGCTGCCCAAGCATCAGTGCGGCGGTATGGCTGATCTGGCCTCTAGCCTTCCCAGTGCTGCCTGAAATACTCACGTGCTGACCCGATGCACTCCAAAACCTGATCCTAACAACAGGCTTTTGGGGAAGAAGTGGGTCTCATGTTACTAAACCCGTGATTGTTCTCCTGCAACCGACGGATAAAGCTCAAGCTAAGAGTTACATGCCGCGATAACCATCCGAATGGGCACCCGAAACCAAGAAAAAAAAAAAAAAAAAAAAAAAAAAAAAGATAAAACCTTTAAGTTTGTAATTCAGGGCCTTCACCCTACCACAAACAAAACAGAAATACAAAATGAGCTAGCAGCTAAAGGGCATGAAGTAAAAAATCTATATACTCCACTAAAAATAAATGACAAAAATCAAGCTTCACAATTAACAAGCACCTTCTTCATTAATATAAAGCAAGCATCTAATAACTGTGAGGTCTTTAAAATCAAAAGTATCTGCAGGCAGCTGGTCACTATTAGCACTCCAAATCCCAAGCGTCATATTATGCAATGCTTTCGTTGCCAAGAATATGGTCACTCCACGAAATTCTGCCGCAAACAACCGAGATGTGTTAAGTGCGCGGGGCTTCACTTCTCCTATGACTGCGAAATCTCCCCAAATCTTCCACCAAAATGTGCCTTATGCTGTGGACCTCACACAGCCAATTTTCACGGCTGTCCAGTCTATAAACAAATACGCTCAGCCTCAAACAATTTAACCTCAGTTAGTTCAACTCAGTCCCTGATTAGAAACGGCATAAATGATACAACTTATTCTGCTTCTCATTCAGGAAACCATCTCAACAAAGTCATGCCAACAAAAAGACCTAGATTTAGCACTCAACCCCCAGGAGCACTCTCTAATAATAACTACACAAGCCATGCTAGCTACAGCAGCCATGCCTACTATACTGATAATAATACCCCCCAAAATGCTTCCTTATCAGAACCAACCATGAGTACAGCTGGCAACAGCACTGAGCCTAACCTAAGTGAAATCATGACAATTATTAAAAATTTAGCCTCCTCCCAAAATGTCCTTCTCGAAAAAATCTCACAAATTATTGAACCTAAAAATGGGCCACTTCATATTGCACCAAGCAAATGTACAGTGTCATTCGCCCCTACCCCTAAAATACATAATCTAAATAGAATAACTAATCAAAATAACAAGAACAATGGCTAGCACAATAGGACTGAGTATTGCTTCTTGGAATGCCAATGGCGTTTCAAGAAAAATTAGAGAACTAGAAGCCTTCATGCGTATGCATCACATTGACATAATGCTTATTTGCGAAACCCATGCAACATCTCGCACGCAAAATCACATAAAAATACAAGGCTATAATGCCTATTTTGCAAATTCTCCTGGTGGGAATTCCCACACTGGTGGTGCTGCCGTACTCATCCATAACAAAATAATACATCAATCTCATCAGGAAATATCAAATAACTTAATACATTCAGTCTCAATAACAGTAAGCACTAATATAGGATATATATGTATTGCAGCTGTCTACTGTCCCCCTTCTGCTCCAATTAGAGAAACAGTTTTCTCAGAATACCTCTGCAGCCTAGGTCAAAAATTTCTAGTGGTCGGGGACTGGAATGCTAAAAATCGACTCTGGGGCAGCTCTAGAGCTTGTCCAAGAGGTACTTGCTTAGCTAATATTATATTAAATTCAAATTGCATGGAAGTTCTCTCTCCAGGCCAGCCCACACACTACCCTGCTAGCCATGCCACCCCCTCTATCATAGATTTCGCTATATATCAAGGAATCCCTACCAATGAACTCGTAATAAAAAGATTAATTGAACTAAATAGTGATCACCTACCCTTGCTAATAAAAATAGGAGTCCTAGCTAACTCAGTACCCCCTAGAAAAATGCTCATAACACGTAATACTGACCTAAAATTATTTCGAAAAAAAATAGAGGATAGAATATATCTAAATATAGAACTGCGCACCAAAGAAGATATTGATTACGCCCTATCTAAATTCACTGAATTAATACAACACTCTGCGGAAACCTCAACCATTCCCTCTAATACTACTAATCGTCACAGCTTAGTAAATTCTCCTAACTATCTCAATCCAGAAATTTGCAGGATTATCTCTCAAAAAAGGACAGCAAGAAAAATTTATATACGCTCTAGATCCCCCCAAGCCTTTGCCAACTGGCAATTTCTCACTCATAAACTGCGTAGGAAATTAAACCAAGTACGAAAACAATACTACGACAACAAGCTAACACATGCTGATATATATAAAAGCTCGGGATACAGCCTATGGAAAATCACCAACAGTATTAAAAAACAAACACTTCCTTGCCACTCAATAGTCAATGAACATGGCATCTGGTGCCGCTCCCTTAGGGAAATTGTAGAAAGCTTCGCTAACAATATTGAAAAAAGATTCACTCCTCACAACATTCCAGATGACGAAAGCACTGCCCAGATCCTAGATAGTGTTCGCTCTTCTTCACACGAACACCCTTCAATCGGCCCCAACAGACCAATAAGGCACGCTACATACCAAGAAGTCTGCCGAATAATAAAATCCCTAAAGAACAAAAAAGCCCCTGGCCATGACCATATAGATGGGCGTGCTCTTAAAGCCCTACCAATAAAAGCAAAATTATACATGGCGGTCTTGTTCAATGTCATGCTTAGACTCTCCTATTTTCCTACGCAATGGAAGTACGCCCATATCACCATGATCCTTAAGCCTAATAAGCCAACTAGCAGCCCCGACTCTTATCGCCCAATTAGCCTCCTCCCTACCATGTCCAAAGTTTTTGAAAAAATATTATATGCTAGAGCCCTAAATGAAATTAGTGATAGTGGAATTATTCCAAATCATCAATTCGGCTTTCGACGAGGTCATGGAACACCAGAACAAGCTCACAGAATTGTCGATTTCATTTTACGTTCCTTTGATAGGAATAACTACTCCTCGGCGGTCTTCCTAGATGTCCAACAGGCTTTCGACAGGGTCTGGTTGGAAGGCCTACTTTACAAACTAAGTGAGTGTCTCTCCACATCCCTTTACAAAATCTTTCGTTCCTACCTAGAAAACAGGAAATTCTCCATAGCCGACAAAGGAACATTCTCTTCAATCAGAAATATCCAAGCAGGAGTCCCGCAGGGCAGCGTCTTAGGCCCCATGCTATACACCATATACACTTCTGATATGCCTACGACAAATACTTCGTCTTCCCTCACAGCTACCTTTGCAGACGACACTGCAATTATATTCTCTGACTCTCACTTGGAAAGTGCTTCGATCAGGACACAAAGACAATTGGATCTAATAAACAGATGGTGTACGAAATGGAAAATATTAATTAACAGCTCCAAATCCAACCACATGACCTTCACCCTCAAAGAGGGCACCTGTCCCACTGTAACCTTCAGCGGTGTGCAGATTCCTCAAAATCCAATAGTCAAGTATTTAGGCCTTCATTTAGACAGAAAACTCACCTTTTCTAAGCATATCTCGGTTACATGTTCCATAATTAAAAAGAAACTGGACAAATATAAATGGCTTCTAACCAGCAATAAACTTTCCCTAAATAATAAAAAAATAATATACACGCAAATAATAGCACCCATTTGGCAATATGGCATGGTGGTATGGGGTACAGCCACAGATCTGCAAATAAATAGGATACAAATTATTCAAAACAAATGTCTGAGAACAATAGTATCTTCTCCCCTTTTTATTCGAACCAATGACCTACATAGAAACCTAGGCATCCCATTCCTATGGGAAATCATTAACCTGCATGGTAGTAGACACAATGATCGTCTCCTTAAACACACTAACCCCCTGGCAGTAAAACTGGCTCCGGCTAACAACACTATCCTTCGTAGAGTGCGTAGATGGTATCCAACTGACTTACACATTCGCAAACCAAATACATGGCCAAGATAATCATTTCTCTTCATATATTGCAGCATTGAGCAAATAAAAAGGACGTACCATGCATGCAACTGAACTAAGCCTGGACGAGCATGATACACTGGGTCTTACCACAAAAACAGGATACAGCCCCAAAAGATCAATTACTAACAACTAAATAGTGCAACTTAGGCTTTGTTGCCCCCAGTTACACAAGCTAAATTAAAGCAAAATTAAATTCCCTACCTAATCTTCTAATAATTTATTTCAATAGCTTAAATCACAGCAGATCAACCTCCCTTCCTCCAAAAACATCTCCCAATATGGGATTACTCAAAAAGAAAGCCACAAAATAGGGTCAAAACAAGTATGCCTATGATGATAACTAGCCAGCGGCTAAACCAAATCTGAGGCATCCTAACCAAGCACAAATCCTCTTACCTAGTTATTCTCAAAGCGATTCTGCCGCTTAAAACAAAAATTAAAATATAAAACACACCTATTTTTCCCCTACTGCTATTAAGAGGACTGCGGTGTTAAATCTCCAGTCCCCTACAACTAACAGTAGTTAACCAAATATCAATTAATTTACAATTTCCAGAGACCTTTTTCTCGGTCCAATGTCCCAAAGCAAGCTCCAATTGCATAATAAGCTGATACAAACGCCTTAGATGCGCCATTTCTATGGGCAAACTAACAACATAAACAAATCATTAATACCCACACTAATTGCTCTTCTTTCCTTTCTCTCCCAACAGAGTTCATCAATGGAATAAAGTATGCCCTGTTTTGTCTCTGTCAGGCCTGATGCTACTACTTACCCCTCGTGTGTCCAACTTACGAAATAAACATGGCAATTTTGGTGTCTATTAGAGCTGACGTTGCCATTCAATTCTAGCCTGTTCAATCATGGCAATGGACATAGCACTTATTGCTTCTAGCAGACAAACTGCTGCTAACTGCCTTTGGATTCATGCTCTAATACAAAGCCATTTCCATGGATCGGAAAACTACTGCAGAAGGATGCCTCCAAAATTCCTCCTATTCAATTATACAACACAATAACAATTAACTAATGTACTAATTAACTAACTTAAGCACGGCCATTTAGCCTAGATTCACTTAGACATAATCTAAAGATTTTTTTTGTACATTTCCATCGGGAGTCACTTGACTCCCTCTATTCCTACCTTAATATAAATCTAAATACACCTTAATTATCAATATTACCTAATTCACTATTACTATTGCGTAATCTGATTTATTAAAATATTATTTATTAAAAATTATTAATTAAATAAAAGAACATTAATATTAATAAAGCAAAAACGCCTAACTTTCTCTTCTGTGCGCTCTCAGTCCAACTACCCTTATAAAGCAACAATTTAATTAAACCTGCTCTCATACCTTATTTTGTTCACCTTCAGGAGTCACTCTGACTTCCATTAAACAATCTAAAATAACTACCCTCCAAGTTGCCTAATTTACCTCTGATTTCCAAGTTCCCCTTTACTCAAATTACAGAATTGAAATAACTTTATCGCATTCAAATAACTTCTATTAAAATCTCTTTCAAAAGGTGACAACATATTCCTGAATTCACATGCCTATTTTGATAATAACATATATGGCCAAACAATACTAATTATTAACTAAATTAAACAAAAAACAAATACCCAATATAATAATTATTTTTTCTCCCTTCCACAGTGTCCAATTAAGGAAATGGGCATGGCAATTATGGTGTCTATTAGAGCTGACGTTGCCATTCGATTACGGCCTGTTTAATCATGGAAATAAACATGGCAATTATGGATTCTAGCAGTCCTTATGCTACTAACTGATTTGGACTTATGCTCTAATACAAAGCCATGTTCTTTGATCGGAAAACTACTTCAGTGGAATGCCTCCAAGGCCTCTCCTGCTTCATCTTATTATACTATTACAGTTGGCTGTCCAACTAAGGATCGGAAAAATACCCCATGTCCAATTATAGAATAAACACTTGTTCAATCTTGGAAATAAACATGGCATTAATGGATTCTAGCAGTCCTGATGCTGCTAACTGCTCTGGATTTATACTCTAATACAAAGCCATGTTCATGGATTGGAAAATTACTTCAGAAGGATGCCTCTTAAATCTCTCCTACTTCATCATATAATGCAATCGCAATTATAATTAATTATCCAACCAAGGATCGGAAAACTACTTCATGTCCAATTAATGTATAAACATGGAAGTTATGGGTCCTATTATAGCTGACGTTGCCATTCGATTCTAGTCATAAGCTCCAATACGACGTTAAGACACTGAATCAAAAAACTATTCCAGAAGAACGCCTTCCAAACTCTCCCTCCTCTATTATACAATAAAACATTAATTACAATCAAATTACTAAATTAAATAACCCAAGCATGGCCATGGGCATGAGAGTGCACAGCCTAAATTATATACACAAAGTAATAACCCTAATAAATCTGCTTTTGTACAATGCCTTCAGGAGTCACTTCGACTCCCTCTAATCCAACTTAAAATAAAATACTCTAAATTAATTAACTTCTTACCAAGTTACCCTGGCACCCAAATTACTTAATTTAAATTTAATTAACTAATATCTAACTATAGCAAAAGTATAAAAGTATACTTTACTGTATTCTAGTATCTCCTTCTTATAGCTCTCTCAGGACGCGACAGCAGAATCCTGAATGCACATATTCGTGTTGGGGTAACATGCCTATGATGATATTTAGCCTCTGGCTATACCAAATCTGAGGCTTCCTTGCAAAGAGTAAACGCTCTGAACAGGGATGCTCCGGCGCGAGTCTGCTGCTTAAATATTTTTGATTAATTCTGTCGCCTCCTGGGAGGACTGCACTTAAAAATTAAAGCCTCTGAATTTTATAAGAATCATAAACCTGATAAATATAAAAGTCTCAACTTAGCAGCTTTTCAGAGACCCTTTCCCAGTCCATAAACCCAAAGCGAGGCATTTACACAGCAACAAATAATCCTATTGCACTGTGTCACCCATGGCCAATTAAAACAAAATACTAATTACATCAAACTACCTATAAATACCTGAACTAATTATTCTTTCTCCCTCAGTGTTCAATCTTGGAAATAAACATGGCATTAATGAATTCTAGCAGTCCTGATGCTGCTAACTGCTTTGGATTTATGCTCTAATACAAAGTCATGTTCACGGATCGGAAAATTACTTCAGAAGGATGCCTCTTAAACCTCTCCTACTTCATCATATAATGCAATCGCAATTACAATTAATTGTCCAGCCAAGGATCGGAAAATTACTTCAGAAGGATGCCTCTTAAACCTCTCCTACTTCATCATATATTGCAATCGCAATTACAATTAATTGTCCAACCAAGGATCGGAAAACTACTTCAGAAGGATGCCTCCAAAAAACTTCTACTCAATTATCAATACAATAACAATTATAACTAATGTACTAATTAACTAACTAAAGCACGGCCATTTAGCCCAGACTGATACACCTAGCCATAATCTAACGATATCTGTTTTTGTACAATGCCACCGGGAGTCACTTGACTCCCTTAAAATCCAATCTTGAAATAAACATAAAAACACCTTAAACTATTCATACTACCTAATTCACTATTACTCCTGTGGCATCTGTACCACTAAATTAAATTATCAATTAAATAAAAGAATATTAATATTAACAAAGAATAAAAGCCTCACTTTCTCTGCATTCATAAATGCTTTACTGAGTGCTCCCTGTCCATCTAGCCTTAAAAAGAATCGATTCAATTATATCTAATTTTATACATCATTTTGTTCACCTTCAGGAGTTGCTCTGACTTCCTTTAAATAAACTAAAATAATTACACTCCAAATTGTTCAGTTAGCTTCTGTTTTTCAAGTTACACCTGTACCTAAATTACAGGATTAAATTAACACTATTGCAATCAAAGTGTTCTATTATTTGCCCTCTCAAAAGGTGACAACATAACCCTTAATGCACTCTTAGCAGGGCAACATGCCTATGATGATAGTAATACTTATGGCCAAATAATGTTAATTACTAACTATATTAAACATAAACAAAATACAAATACCCAAACTAATAATTCTTTTTCTCCCTTCCACAGTGTCCAACTTGTGAAATAAACATGACAGTTTTGATGTCTACTGGAGCTGACGTTGCCATTTAATGCTAGCCTGTTAAGTCATAGAAATAAACATGGCATTTATGGATTCTAGCAGTCCTGATGCTGCTAACTGATTTGGATTTATTCTCTAATACAAGCCATGTTCTCGGTTCGGAAAACTACTTCAGAAGGATGTCTCCAATAAACCTCTCCCACTTCATCATATAATGCAATCACAATTACGATTAATTGTCCAACCAAGGATCGGAAAACTACTTCATGTCCAATTAATGAATAAACATGGAAGTTATGGGTCCTATTAGAGCTGACGTTGCCATTCGATTCTAGTCATAAGCTCCAATATGACGTTAAGACACTGAATCGAAAAACTATTCCAGAAGAACGCCTTCCAAACTCTCCCTCCTCTATTATACAATATAACATTAATTACAACCAAATTACTAAATTAAATAACCCAAGCATGGCCATGGGCATGAGAGTGCACAGCCTAAATTATATACACAAAGTAACAACCCTACTAAATCTGCTTTTGTACAACGCCTTCAGGAGTCACTTCGACTCCCTCTAATCCAACCCAAAATAAAATAAAATACTCTAAATTAATTAACTTCTTACCAAGTTACCCTGGCACCCAAATTACTTAATTGAAATTTAATTATAACCAATAATCTAACTATAGCAAATGTACAAAAGTATACTCTTCTGTATTCTAGTATCTCCTTCTCATAGCTCTCTCAGGACGCGACAGCAGAATCCTGAATGCACATATTCGTGTTGGGGTAACATGCCTATGATGATATTTAGCCTCTGGCTATACCAAATCTGAGGCTTCCTTGCAAAGAGTAAACGCTCTGAACAGGGATGCTCCGGCGCGAGTCTGCCGCTTAAATATTTTTGATTAATTCTGTCGCCTCCTGGGAGGACTGCACTTAGAAATTAAAGCCTCTGAACTTTATAAGAATCATAAACCTGATAAATATAAAAGTCTCAACTTAGCAGCTTTTCAGAGACCCTTTCCCAATCCATAAACCCAAAGCGAGGCATTTACACAGCAACAAATAATCCTATTGCACTGTGTCACCCATGGCCAATTAAAATTAAAACAAAATACTAATTACATCAAACTACCTATAAATACCTGAACTAATTATTCTTTCTCCCTCAGTGTTCAATCTTGGAAATAAACATGACATTAATGGTTTCTAGCAGTCCTGATGCTGCTAACTGCTTTGGATTTATGCTCTAATACAAAGCCATGTTCACGGATCGGAAAATTACTTCAGAAGGATGCCTCTTAAACCTCTCCTACTTCATCATATATTGCAATCGCAATTACAATTAATTGTCCAACCAAGGATCGGAAAACTACTTCAGAAGGATGCCTCCAAAACTTCTACTCAATTATCAATACAATAACAATTATAACTAATGTACTAATTAACTAACAAAAGCACGGCCATTTAGCCCAGATAGATACACCTAGCCATAATCTAACGACATCTGTTTTTGTACAATGCCACCGGGAGTCACTTGACTCTCTTAAAATCCAATCTTGAAATAAACATAAAAACACCTTAAACTATTCATACTACCTAATTCACTATTACTCCTGTGGCATCTGTACCACTAAATTAAATTATCAATTAAATAAAAGAATATCAATATTAACAAAGAATAAAAGCCTTACTTTCTCTGCATTCATAAATGCTTTACTGAGTGCTCCCTGTCCATCTAGCCTTAAAAAGAATCGATTCAATTATATCTAATTTTATACATCATTTTGTTCACCCTCAGGAGTTGCTCTGACTTCCTTTAAATAAACTAAAATAATTACACTCCAAATTGTTCAATTAGCTTCTGTTTTTCAAGTTACCCCTGTACCCAAATTACAAAATTAAAATAACTTTATCGCATTCAAATAATTTCTATCAACAACTCACTCAAAACTCTCTCAAAAGGAGACAACATAATCTGGAATGCACATACTCATAGCAGGACAACTTGCCTATTTTATAATAACATACATGGCCAAATAATACTAATTACTAACTAAATTAGCAAAAAACAAATACCCAATATAATAATTATTTTTCTGCTCTCCACAGTGTCCAATTAAGGAAATAAACATGGCAATTATTGTGTCTATTAGAGCTGACGTTGCCATCCGATTCTAGCCTATGCAATCATGGAAATAAACATGGCATCTATGTTTCTAACAGACCTGATCCTGCTAACTGCTTTTGGATTTATGCACAAATACAAAGCCATGTTCACGTATTGTGTCCAATCAAGGAAATAAAACATGACCCGATGCTGCTATCTGCTATTGGATCTATGCTCTAATACCACGCCATGACCTTGGATCGGAAAACTATCCCGGAAGAATCCGTCAATGGGAACCCTGCTTCAGTTTAATTAAGAATATCATTAAGAATCAATAAAAACTAAGCTGTATAAATATAAATATAAGAAAATATAATTATAACTCTAATTGTATTCTCTAGGCTGTCGTGATTCCCATTAATGCAACATATGCTTATGTTGTGGTAATCGTGACTCTTGCAGATTATAAGTAACATACATGTCTGCGTGCATGTAAAATAAATATTTAACCCACCTCCCCCACTCCTATAAACCTATATAAAAACCCCCTAACTGAGAAATTCTCAGTATAAACAATAGAACTCTCTTAGAGTCACCCTTCCATCCGAAATAAATCCTCTGCTGCCAAATGCTAACCTGCTGTTGATCCTATCCCATATGAGGTATAGGACACTAGCAGATAGCATATTATACTAACTATCAATCCCATTGGGAAGCTCTGGCCTACGGGACAGAGCTTCTCAAAGAGATAGCTCCTTCCCTTCCGCCCTATTTCCCTTACACTAATACATCATTACCACTTGTGTACTTTGGTCTTAAAGGGCTGAAATATGCAAGTTGGTCGTATTAAACAAAGGACTAAGTCCTAGTGAAAAATGAAATAAACTAAATGAATACTGTAATAAGCCAACTGAATTACTGTAATAAATAACATTGATGCCTAAAAAACACAACTGACTACATTAAATATTTACTTTGAATAAACTTACGTTCAACTCTGAACACAATCTGTTGCAAAACTAGCAACTATTAAAACTCAGTGATTGCTGGCCATTGCCTAATCTCAACCTATCTGAAATAAATCATAATGAGAGGCCTAGAGCCACATTCCTATGCCACTAACCCAATCAAAATAACCAGTGACACCCAAAAATCCACCCTACCTGAAATAAGCATTAAAATAAAAATAGTTAGACCAAGGAAGCCATACTAAAACACTGCTCTGCTGCCCAAGCATCAGTGCGGCGGTATGGCTGATCTGGCCTCTAGCCTTCCCAATGCTGCCTGAAATACCCACGTGCTGACCCGATGCACTCCAAAACCTGATCCTAACACCAGGCTTATGGGGAAGAAGTGGGTCTCATGTTACTAAACCCGTGATTGTTCTCCTGCAACCGACGGATAAAGCTCAAGCTAAGAGCTACATGCCGCGATAACCATCCGAATGGGCACCCGAAACCAAGAAAAAAAAAAAAAAAACTGTATGTTTACAATGCAGTAATCGGCAATTGCAGCACACACCATTTATACTGATGTCTACCATTACACATATTCAAGCATATTAAAAAACGATCTCTTCATTATGGTTTTGTTTTGTTTGTCTTTTTACCTGCTCACACCAATAGCGCATACATTCTTTCAGCTATTTCAGTCCCTCATAATAGAAATATGCTCTCTGCGACGGCGACAGCGTCATTTATATAGCGTCCGTTAATATACTTTCCTTCACTCTGTCCTTTATCACTTTGTCGCGTGTCCGTTGTCCGCTTATTTTTCTCTGATATTTACATTATATTTACCCACTGTATGTTTACAATGCAGTGAACTGTCTGTCTAAAATCCATTTAAATGTTTTGAAATATAATTGGTCAGAGTCATGATTACTAATGCTGCAACATGTGTTTGTGTTGTAGTGGTCTTGACTCTTACGGATAGGAATACAACATGCATGCGGTTATCCGCACTTATGCACCCTTCCCCCCCCCCCCCTCCCCCCTCCCACACTCCTAAAAACCTATATAAAAACCTCCTAACTGAGAAATTCCCAGTATAAACAATAGAACTCTTTTAGAGTCACCCTTCCATCTGAAATAAATCCTGTGCTGCCAAATGCTAACCTGCTGTTGCTCCTAGCCCATGTGAGGTATAGAACACTAGCGGATAGCATTTTTTAAACTAACTAACAATTCCTTTGAGAAACTCTGGCCTACGGGACAGAGTTTCTCAAAGAGATAGCTCCTCCCTTCCGCCTTATTTCCCTTACACTAATACATTATTACCACTTGTGTACTTTGGTCTTAAAAGGCTGAAATATGCAAGTTAGTCGTATTAAACAAAGGACTAAGTCCTAGTGAAAAATGAAATAATCTAAATGAATACTGTAATAAGCCAACTGAATTACTGAAATAAATAACATTGATGCCTAAAAAACACAACTGACTACATTAAATATTTACTTTGAATATACTTACGTTCAACTCTGAACACAATCAGTTGCAAAACTAGCAACTATTAACACTCAGTGATTGCTGGCCATTGCCTAATCTCAACCTATCTGAAATAAATCATAATGAGAGGCCTAGAGCCACATTCCTATGCCACTAACCCAATCAAAATAACCAGTGACACCCAAAAATTTACCCTACCTGAAATAAGCATTAAAATAAAAATAGTTAGACCAAGGAAGCCATACTAAAACACTGCTCTGCTGCCCAAGCATCAGTGCGGCGGTATGGCTGATCTGGCCTCTAGCCTTCCCAGTGCTGCCTGAAATACTCACGTGCTGACCCGATGCACTCCAAAACCTGATCCTAACACCAGGCTTTTGGGGAAGAAGTGGGTCTCATGTTACTAAACCCGTGATTGTTCTCCTGCAACCGACGGATAAAGCTCAAGCTAAGAGTTACATGCCGCGATAACCATCCGAATGGGCACCCGAAACCAAGAAAAAAAAAAAAAGTCTGTTCTGACTTAAATTGTTTAATTAATATTTTTCCATTGTTAAATTGTGTGTGTGTGTGTGTATGTGTGTCGAGCCGGCTGTCCTGCCGGTCTGCATGCATACACACACTCATACATACATGCATATATATAAATATAATAATGCGCATACATATTAGCTGAAATAAATCAAAATTAAATCAATTATACTTACCATCTGCCATAGCTAAAGAATTTTAATAAATAAAATAGGGAATTTTGTTCATTTAAATAAATTAATAATACATATGTATATAAAAAATCATATACATATACATACACTGAAATTGGCATTGGCTTGGCTGGCGTTGGCAACAAGGGCGACAGCGTCATTTATATAGCGTCCGTTAATATACTTTCCTTCACTCTGTCCTTTATCACTTTGTCGCGTGTCCGTTGTCCGCTTATTTTTCTCTGATATTTACATTATATTTACCCACTGTATGTTTACAATGCAGTGAACTGTCTGTCTAAAATCCATTTAAATGTTTTGAAATATAATTGGTCAGAGTCATGATTACTAATGCTGCAACATGTGTTTGTGTTGTAGTGGTCTTGACTCTTACGGATAGGAATACAACATGCATGCGGTTATCCGCACTTATGCACCCTTCCCCCCCCCCCCTCCCCCCTACCACACTCCTAAAAACCTATATAAAAACCTCCTAACTGAGAAATTCCCAGTATAAACAATAGAACTCTTTTAGAGTCACCCTTCCATCTGAAATAAATCCTGTGCTGCCAAATGCTAACCTGCTGTTGCTCCTAGCCCATGTGAGGTATAGAACACTAGCGGATAGCATTTTTTAAAATAACTAACAATTCCTTTGAGAAACTCTGGCCTACGGGACAGAGTTTCTCATAGAGATAGCTCCTCCCTTCCGCCTTATTTCCCTTACACTAATACATTATTACCACTTGTGTACTTTGGTCTTAAAAGGCTGAAATATGCAAGTTAGTCGTATTAAACAAAGGACTAAGTCCTAGTGAAAAATGAAATAATCTAAATGAATACTGTAATAAGCCAACTGAATTACTGAAATAAATAACATTGATGCCTAAAAAACACAACTGACTACATTAAATATTTACTTTGAATATACTTACGTCCAACTCTGAACACAATCAGTTGCAAAACTAGCAACTATTAACACTCAGTGATTGCTGGCCATTGCCTAATCTCAACCTATCTGAAATAAATCATAATGAGAGGCCTAGAGCCACATTCCTATGCCACTAACCCAATCAAAATAACCAGTGACACCCAAAAATTTACCCTACCTGAAATAAGCATTAAAATAAAAATAGTTAGACCAAGGAAGCCATACTAAAACACTGCTCTGCTGCCCAAGCATCAGTGCGGCGGTATGGCTGATCTGGCCTCTAGCCTTCCCAGTGCTGCCTGAAATACTCACGTGCTGACCCGATGCACTCCAAAACCTGATCCTAACACCAGGCTTTTGGGGAAGAAGTGGGTCTCATGTTACTAAACCCGTGATTGTTCTCCTGCAACCGACGGATAAAGCTCAAGCTAAGAGTTACATGCCGCGATAACCATCCGAATGGGCACCCGAAACCAAGAAAAAAAAAAAAAAAAAAAACACGCATCAGCTCCGCGCGCGCTTCAAATGTAATATATAATTGGGCTGCCAGTGCCAAACAAATATAAATAATATAATTAATAGTGTTCATAAATATATGCAACGACAATAATGTCAATATGCCAATGTGTTAATGTGTCGCAAATTTGCGAAATAAATACAGTTTAATAAATATTTGAATATTTCTAGCAGTGAATTATTAAATTAATTACTGCTTCTCAATTATATCGGTGAGTCTGTTCTGACTTAAATTGTTTAATTAATATTTTTCCATTGTTAAATCGTGTGTGTGTGTGTGTATGTGTGTCGAGCCGGCTATCCTGCCGGTCTGCATGCATACACACACTCATACATACATGCATATATATAAATATAATAATGCGCATACATATTAGCTGAAATAAATCAAAATTAAATCAATTATACTTACCATCTGCCATAGCTAAAGAATTTTAATAAATAAAATAGGGAATTTTGTTCATTTTAATAAATTAATAATACATATGTATATAAAAAATCATATACATATACATACACTGAAATTGGCATTGGCTTGGCTGGCGTTGGCAACAAGGGCGACAGCGTCATTTATATAGCGTCCGTTAATATACTTTCCTTCACTCTGTCCTTTATCACTTTGTCGCGTGTCCGTTGTCCGCTTATTTTTCTCTGATATTTGCATTATATTTGCCCACTGTATGTTTGCAATGCAGTAATCGGCAATTGCAGCACACACCATTTATACTGATGTCTACCATTACACATATTCAAGCATATTAAAAAACGATCTCTTCATTATGGTTTTGTTTTGTTTGTCTTTTTACCTGCTCACACCAATAGCTCATACATTCTTTCAGCTATTTCAGTCCCTCATAATAGAAATATGCTCTCTGCTGCTGCTGCTGATGCTGCTGCTGCTGCTCTCTGCCTCTGCCTTTGCCTTTGCCTCTGCTACATTCCTTTTGTTTCTCATTTATTAAAATCAGTCTCAATTAGCTCTCCCATATGTTTAAACACGCATCAGCTCCGCGCGCGCTTCAAATGTAATATATAATTGGGCTGCCAGTGCCAAACAAATATAAATAATATAATTAATAGTGTTCATAAATATATGCAACGACAATAATGTCAATATGCCAGTGTGTTAATGTGTCGCAAATTTGCGAAATAAATACAGTTTAATAAATATTTGAATATTTCTAGCAGTGAATTATTAAATTAATTACTGCTTCTCAATTATATCGGTGAGTCTGTTCTGACTTAAATTGTTTAATTAATATTTTTTCATTGTTAAATTGTGTGTGTGTGTGTGTATGTGTGTCGAGCCGGCTGTCCTGCCGGTTTGCATGCATACACACACTCATACATACATGCATATATATAAATATAATAATGCGCATACATATTAGCTGAAATAAATCAAAATTAAATCAATTATACTTACCATCTGCCATAGCTAAAGAATTTTAATAAATAAAATAGGGAATTTTGTTCATTTAAATAAATTAATAATACATATGTATATAAAAAATCATATACATATACATACACTGAAATTGGCATTGGCTTGGCTGGCGTTGGCAACAAGGGCGACAGCGTCATTTATATAGCGTCCGTTAATATACTTTCCTTCACTCTGTCCTTTATCACTTTGTCGCGTGTCCGTTGTCCGCTTATTTTTCTCTGATATTTACATTAAATTTACCCACTGTATGTTTACAATGCAGTGAACTGTCTGTCTAAAATCCATTTAAATGTTTTGAAATATAATTGGTCAGGGTCATGATTACTAATGCTGCAACATGTGTTTGTGTTGTAGTGGTCTTGACTCTTACGGATAGGAATACAACATGCATGCGGTTATCCGCACTTATGCACTCTTCCCCCCCCCCTCCCCCCTCCCACACTCCTAAAAACCTATATAAAAACCTCCTAACTGAGAAATTCCCAGTATAAACAATAGAACTCTTTTAGAGTCACCCTTCCATCTGAAATAAATCCTGTGCTGCCAAATGCTAACCTGCTGTTGCTCCTAGCCCATATGAGGTATAGAACACTAGCGGATAGCATTTTTTAAACTAACTAACAATTCCTTTGAGAAACTCTGGCCTACGGGACAGAGTTTCTCAAAGAGATAGCTCCTCCCTTCCGCCTTATTTCCCTTACACTAATACATTATTACCACTTGTGTACTTTGGTCTTAAAAGGCTGAAATATGCAAGTTAGTCGTATTAAACAAAGGACTAAGTCCTAGTGAAAAATGAAATAATCTAAATGAATACTGTAATAAGCCAACTGAATTACTGAAATAAATAACATTGATGCCTAAAAAACACAACTGACTACATTAAATATTTACTTTGAATATACTTACGTTCAACTCTGAACACAATCAGTTGCAAAACTAGCAACTATTAACACTCAGTGATTGCTGGCCATTGCCTAATCTCAACCTATCTGAAATAAATCATAATGAGAGGCCTAGAGCCACATTCCTATGCCACTAACCCAATCAAAATAACCAGTGACACCCAAAAATCCACCCTACCTGAAATAAGCATTAAAATAAAAATAGTTAGACCAAGGAAGCCATACTAAAACACTGCTCTGCTGCCCAAGCATCAGTGCGGCGGTATGGCTGATCTGGCCTCTAGCCTTCCCAGTGCTGCCTGAAATACTCACGTGCTGACCCGATGCACTCCAAAACCTGATCCTAACACCAGGCTTTTGGGGAAGAAGTGGGTCTCATGTTACTAAACCCATGATTGTTCTCCTGCAACCGACGGATAAAGCTCAAGCTAAGAGTTACATGCCGCGATAACCATCCGAATGGGCACCCGAAACCAAGAAAAAAAAAAAAAAAACTTCCATCTGAAATAAATCCTGTGCTGCCAAATGCTAACCTGCTGTTGCTCCTAGCCCATGTGAGGTATAGAACACTAGCGGATAGCATTTTTTAAAATAACTAACAATTCCTTTGAGAAACTCTGGCCTACGGGACAGAGTTTCTCATAGAGATAGCTCCTCCCTTCCGCCTTATTTCCCTTACACTAATACATTATTACCACTTGTGTACTTTGGTCTTAAAAGGCTGAAATATGCAAGTTAGTCGTATTAAACAAAGGACTAAGTCCTAGTGAAAAATGAAATAATCTAAATGAATACTGTAATAAGCCAACTGAATTACTGAAATAAATAACATTGATGCCTAAAAAACACAACTGACTACATTAAATATTTACTTTGAATATACTTACGTCCAACTCTGAACACAATCAGTTGCAAAACTAGCAACTATTAACACTCAGTGATTGCTGGCCATTGCCTAATCTCAACCTATCTGAAATAAATCATAATGAGAGGCCTAGAGCCACATTCCTATGCCACTAACCCAATCAAAATAACCAGTGACACCCAAAAATTTACCCTACCTGAAATAAGCATTAAAATAAAAATAGTTAGACCAAGGAAGCCATACTAAAACACTGCTCTGCTGCCCAAGCATCAGTGCGGCGGTATGGCTGATCTGGCCTCTAGCCTTCCCAGTGCTGCCTGAAATACTCACGTGCTGACCCGATGCACTCCAAAACCTGATCCTAACACCAGGCTTTTGGGGAAGAAGTGGGTCTCATGTTACTAAACCCGTGATTGTTCTCCTGCAACCGACGGATAAAGCTCAAGCTAAGAGTTACATGCCGCGATAACCATCCGAATGGGCACCCGAAACCAAGAAAAAAAAAAAAAAAAATGCGAAGGCGATTTGCAGAGCTATTGGGCTCTGATAGTGATGATTCTGAAATTGATCCCAACATTGCTGCACTACTTCATGAGGCTAATAACGAAAGGGATGTAGACAGCTCAGACTTGGAAGTTGTAACTGACTCCTCTGATCCCCCCTCCCCTTCACCAAAACGAAATAAGAAGCAAGCAAACCCCAATACAAATAATACCCACAAAACAATTGCTCCAACAGATAAGCAAACTCAATCCAAGACTAGGCCATTGGAAAACACTGAAAAGACCCCTAAACCACCTCCCGTCTTTATTACACTCAACTCCAAGATTGGTCTACCAGACCTATTCCCTCTCCTTAACAGAGTTTGCCCAACCCCCAATAACTATCTTATCAAAATAATAGGGCATCTAAAAGAAAATAAATATAGAATCACTTGCTCCGACTCCGCAGTTTACAAACTAGTTTTAGAGGTACTCGACAAAAATAAGATTGAATACTACACCTTCCAGTGCAAGGAAGATAAAACCTTTAAGTTTGTAATTCAGGGCCTTCACCCTACCACAAACAAAACAGAAATACAAAACGAGCTAGCAGCTAAAGGGCATGAAGTAAAAAATCTATATACTCCACTAAAAATAAATGACAAAAATCAAGCTTCACAATTAACAAGCACCTTCTTCATTAATATAAAGCAAGCATCTAATAACTGTGAGGTCTTTAAAATCAAAAGTATCTGCAGGCAGCTGGTCACTATTAGTACTCCAAATCCCAAGCGCCATATTATGCAATGCTTTCGATGCCAAGAATATGGTCACTCCACGAAATTCTGCCGCAAACAACCGAGATGTGTTAAGTGCGCGGGGCTTCACTTCTCCTATGACTGCGAAATCTCCCCAAATCTTCCACCAAAATGTGCCTTATGCTGTGGACCTCACACAGCCAATTTTCACGGCTGTCCAGTCTATAAACAAATACGCTCAGCCTCAAACAATTTAACCTCAATTAGTTCAACTCAGTCCCTGCTTAGAAACGGCATAAATGAAACAACTTATTCTGCTTCTCATTCAGGAAACCATCTCAACAAAGTCATGCCAACAAAAAGACCTAGATTTAGCACTCAACCCCCAGGAGCACTCTCTAATAATAACTACACAAGCCATGCTAGCTACAGCAGCCATGCCTACTATACTGATAATAATACCCCCCAAAATGCTTCCTTACCAGAACCAACTACGAGTACAGCTGGCAACAGCACTGAGCCTAACCTAAGTGAAATCATGACAATTATTAAAAATTTAGCCTCCTCCCAAAATGTTCTTCTCGAAAAAATCTCACAAATTATTGAACCTAAAAATGGGCCACTTCATATTGCACCAAGCAAATGTACAGTGTCATTCGCCCCTACCCCTAAAATACATAATCTAAATAGAATAACTAATCAAAATAACAAGAACAATGGCTAGCACAATAGGACTGAGTATTGCTTCTTGGAATGCCAATGGCGTTTCAAGAAAAATTAGAGAACTAGAAGCCTTCATGCGTATGCATCACATCGACATAATGCTTATTTGTGAAACCCATGCAACAGCTCGCACGCAAAATCACATAAAAATACAAGGCTATAATGCCTATTTTGCTAATTCTCCTGGTGGCAATTCCCACACTGGTGGTGCTGCCGTACTCATCCATAACAAAATAATACATCAATCTCATCAGGTAATATCAAATAACTCAATACATTCAGTCTCAATAACAGTAAGCACTAATATAGGATATATATGTATTGCAGCTGTCTACTGTCCCCCTTCTGCTCCAATTAGAGAAACAGTTTTCTCTGAATACCTCTGCAGCCTAGGTCAAAAATTTCTAGTGGTCGGGGACTGGAATGCTAAAAATCGACTCTGGGGCAGCTCTAGAGCTTGTCCAAGAGGTACCCGCTTAGCAAATATTATATTAAATTCAAATTGCATGGAAGTTCTCTCTCCAGGCCAGCCCACACACTACCCTGCTAGCCATGCCACCCCCCTCTATCATAGATTTCGCTATATATCAAGGAATCCCTACCAATGAACTCGTAATAAAAAGATTAATCGAATTAAATAGTGATCACCTACCCTTGCTAATAAAAATAGGAGTCCTAGCTAACTCAGTACCCCCTAGAAAAATGCTCATAACACGTAATACTGACCTAAAATTATTTCGTAAAAAAATAGAGGATAAAATATATCTAAATATAGAATTGCGCACCAAAGAAGATATTGATTACGCCCTAACAAAATTCACTGATTTAATACAACACTCTGCGGAAACCTCAACCATTCCCTCTAATACTACTAATCGTCACAGCTTAGCAAATTCTCCTAACTATCTCAATCCAGAAATTCGCAGGATTATCTCTCAAAAAAGGACAGCAAGAAAAATTTATATACGCTCTAGATCCCCCCAAGCCTTTGCCAACTGGCAATTTCTCTCTCATAAACTGCGTAGGAAATTAAATCAAGTACGAAAGCAATACTATGACAATAAGCTAACACATGCTGATATATATAAAAGCTCGGGATACAGTCTTTGGAAAATCACCAACAGTATTAAAAAGCAAACACTTCCTTGCCACTCAATAGTCAATGAACATGGCATCTGGTGCCGCTCCCTTAGGGAAATAGTAGAAAGCTTCGCTAACAACATTGAAAAAAGATTCACCCCTCACAACATTCCAGACGACGAAAGTACTGACCACATTCTAGATAGTGTTCGCTCTTCCTCACATGAAAACCCTTCAATCGGCCCCAGTAGACCAATAAGGCACGCTACTTACCAAGAAGTCTGCCGAATTATAAAATCCCTAAAGAACAAAAAAGCCCCTGGCCATGACCATATAGATGGGCGTGCTCTCAAAGCCCTACCAATAAAAGCAAAATTATACATGGCGGTCTTGTTCAATGTTATGCTTAGACTCTCCTATTTCCTACGCAATGGAAGTATGCCCATATCACCATGATCCTAAAGCCTAATAAGCCAACTAGCAGCCCCGACTCTTATCGCCCAATTAGCCTCCTCCCTACCATGTCCAAAGTTTTTGAAAAAATATTATATGCTAGAGCCCTAAATGAAATTAGTGATAGTGGAATTATTCCAAATCATCAATTCGGCTTTCGACGAGGTCATGGAACACCAGAACAAGCTCACAGAATTGTCGATTTCATTTTACGTTCCTTCGATAGGAATAACTACTCCTCGGCAGTTTTCCTAGATGTCCAACAGGCTTTCGACAGGGTCTGGTTGGAAGGCCTACTTTATAAACTAAGTGAGTGTCTCTCCACATCCCTTTACAAAATCTTTCGTTCCTACCTAGAAAACAGGAAATTCTCCATAGCCGACAAAGGAACAATCTCTTCAATCAGAAATATCCAAGCAGGTGTCCCGCAGGGTAGCGTCTTAGGCCCCATGCTATACACCATATACACTTCTGATATGCCAACGACAAATACTTCGTCTTCCCTCACAGCTACCTTTGCAGACGACACTGCAATTATATTCTCTGACTCTCACTTGGAAAGTGCTTCGATCAGGACACAAAGACAATTGGATCTAATAAACAGATGGTGTACGAAATGGAAAATATTAATTAACAGCTCCAAATCCAACCACATGACCTTCACCCTCAAAGAGGGCACCTGTCCCACTGTAACCTTCAGCGGTGTGCAGATTCCTCAAAATCCAATAGTCAAGTATTTAGGCCTTCATTTAGACAGAAAACTCACCTTTTCTAAGCATATCTCGGTTACATGTTCCATAATTAAAAAGAAACTAGACAAATATAAATGGCTGCTAACCAGCAATAAACTATCCCTAAATAATAAAAAAATAATATACACGCAAATAATAGCACCCATTTGGCAATATGGCATGGTGGTATGGGGTACAGCCACAGATCTGCAAATAAATAGGATACAAATTATTCAAAACAAATGTCTGCGAACAATAGTATCTTCTCCCCTTTTTATTCGAACCAATGACCTACATAGAAACCTAGGCATCCCATTCCTATGGGAAATCATTAACCTGCATGGTAGTAGACACAATGATCGTCTCCTTAAACACACTAACCCCCTGGCAATAAAACTGGCTCCGGCTAACAACACTATCCTTCGTAGAGTGCGTAGATGGTATCCTACTGACTTACACATTCGCAAACCAAATACATGGCCAAGATAATCATTTCTCTTCATATATTACAGCATTGAGCAAACAAGAAGGACGCACCGGCTCTACCATTGCAGAACACTCCATAGCTCACTCATGGGAATAAACATGGTATTCATGGACTCCATCTGACCTAATGCTGCTACCTATTACTAGCTGAATGCTCTAATACAACGTCATAACTCCGAATCGGAATACTACTCCAGAAGGATGCCTCCAAAATTCCACTCACTCTTTAATGCCAAATAATTATAACTACTTTTAATTCACTAATAAACCAATTAAGACACGGTCATGTGTAATGAGTACACACAATTTATTAATTCATAAAACAATAATTTAATTAAATCTGTTTTTGTGCTGTGCCTTCGGGAATTTAAATTCCTTTATTTAATCCAAACAAAAATACACCTTATAATTGTACAATTATACTATTACTTTCTATGGCATCTAAATATGAAGCTAAATGATTGAATTAAAATTAAAACGCACCAATATTAAATAAGCACAAAAGATTACTCTGTATCCAAATACCTCTTTCAGTACTCACAACCTAACTAGCCTTATAAAGTAACAACTCAATTAAATCTGCTTTTGTGCAACTTCTCCAGGAGTCACTCTGACTCCCTTTATTAATTAAAATAATAATCGCACTTCAAATCTCAATTATTATTTTGAGGTTACACTGTACCTAAAATATAGAATGAAGTTATTGTTTTCAACAATTAGTAGCAACAAGGGTACAAAAGCTTAATTTTCTCTGCATTCAAATAATTTCTATTAGTAGCCCTCTCAAGACGCGATGGAGTGATCCTGAATGCATATATTCGTGTCGGGGGTAACATGCCTATGACGAAATTTAGCCCTTGGCTATACTAAAACTGAGGCTTCCATGCAATGAGCACACGCTCTGAACATGGATGCCCTGGCGCGTATCTGTCGTGTAAATATACTTAACATTCTCAATCAATTCAGTCGCCTCTTGGGTGGACTACACTACAACAGCAAGATCCTGAATTTAATAGGAATAAATATCTTACAATCATCAAAATCTTCAATTTAATAAATCAATAGAGACTCTCATTGGTCCACCTGCCCCAAAGTGTACTCATTAACACTGCAATAAAAAATCCGATTGCACTGTGTCTTTCAGGTGCAAATTATACAAAATACTAACTATATAAAACAACTTATAAATACCCAAACTAATTATTCTTTCTCCCCATCCCACAGAGCTCACTCATGGGAATAAACATGGTATTCATGGACTCCAACTGACCTAATGCTGCTACTTATTACTAGCTGAATGCTCTAATACAACGTCATAAGTCTGAATCGGAAAACTACTCCAGAAGGATGCCTCCAAAATTCCACTCACTCTTTTATGCTAAATAATTATAACTACTTTTACTTCACTAATAAACTAATTAAGACACGGTCATGTGTAATGAGTACACACAATTTATTAATTCATAAAACAATAATTTAATTAAATTATTTTTGTAATATGCCTTCAGGAATTTAAATTCCTTAATTTAATCCAAACAAAAATACACCTTATAATTATACAATTACACTATTACTTTCTATGGCATCTAAATATGAAACTAAATGATTAAATTAAAATTAAAACACACCAATATTAAATAAGCACAAAGATTACTCTGTATCCAAATACCTCTTTCAGTACTCACAACCTAACTAGCCTTATAAAGTAACAATTCAAATAAATCTTCTTTTGTGCAACTTCTCCAGGAGTCACTCTGACTCCCTTTATTAATCTAAAAAACAATTGCACTTCAAATCTCAATTATTTTGATTTTGAGGTTACACTGTACCTAAATTATAGAATGTAGTTATTCTTTTAACAATTAATAGCAACAAAAGTACAAAAGCTTAATTTTCTCTGCATTCAAATAATTTCTATTAGTAGCCCTC
This sequence comes from Scaptodrosophila lebanonensis, assembly GCF_003285725.1. Classification (NCBI taxonomy): domain Eukaryota; kingdom Metazoa; phylum Arthropoda; class Insecta; order Diptera; family Drosophilidae; genus Scaptodrosophila; species Scaptodrosophila lebanonensis. The sequence goes on from NW_022060795.1 coordinate 56,520, forward strand.
TCAAGACGCGACGGAGTGATCCTGAATGCATATATTCGTGTCGGGGTAACATGCCTATGATGAAAATTAGCCCTTGGCTATACTTAAACTGAGGCTTCCATGCAATGAGCACACGCTCTGAACTTGGATGCCCTGGTGCGAATCTGTCGTGTAAATATACTTAACATTCTCAATTAATCCTGTCGCCTCTTGGGTGGACTGCACTGTAGAGGCAAGATTCCGAGTCTGAAAAGAATAAACATCTTACAACTATTAAAATTTCAAAGTAATAAATAATAGAGACCCTCATTTGATCCACCTGCCCCAAAGTGTTCTCATTAACACTGCAATAAAAAATCCGATTGCACTGTGTCTTTCAGGTGCAAATAAAACAAAATACTAACTATATAAAACAACTTATAAATACCCGAACTAATTATTCTTTCCCCCCATCCCACAGAGCTCACTCATGGGAATAAACATGGTATTCATGGACTCCATCTGACCTAATGCTGCTACCTATTACTAGCTGAATGCTCTAATACAACGTCATAACTCCGAATCGGAATACTACTCCAGAAGGATGCCTCCAAAATTCCACTCACTCTTTTATGCTAAATAATTATAACTACTTTTAATTCACTAATAAACTAATTAAGACACGGTCATGTGTAATGAGTACACACAATTTATTAATTCATAAAACAATAATTTATTAAATCTGTTTTTGTACTATGCCTTCAGGAATTTAAATTCCTTAATTTAATCCAAACAAAAATACACCTTATAATTATACAATTATACTATTACTTTCTATGGCATCTAAATATGAAACTAAATGATTAAATTAAAATTAAAACACACCAATATTAAATAAGCACAAAAGATTACTCTGTATCCAAATACCTCTTTCAGTACTCACAACCTAACTAGCCTTATAAAGTAACACTTCAATTAAATCTGCTTTTGTGCAACTTCTCCAGGAGTCACTCTGTCTCCCTTTATCAATCTAAAATAATAATTGCACTTCAAATCTCAATTATTTTGTTTTAGAGGTTACACTGTACCTAAATTATAGAATGTAATTATTCTTTTTAGCAATTAATAGCAACAAAAGTACAAAACCTCAATTTCTCTGCATCCAAATAAGTTCTATTAGTAGCCCACTCAGGACGCGACGGAGTGAACCTGAATGCGCATATTCGTGTCGGGGTTACATGCCTATGACGATAATTAGCCCTTGGCTATACTAAAACTGAGGCTTCCATGCAATGAGCACACGCTCTGAACATGGATGCCCTGGCACGCATCTGTTGTGTAAAAATACTTAACACTCTCAATTAATTCTGTCGCCTCTTGGGTGGACTACACTACAACAGCAAGATCCTGAATTTAATAGGAATAAATATCTTGCAATCATCAAAATCTTCAATGTAATAAATCTATAGAGACTCTCATTCGGTCCACCTGCCCCAAAGTGTACTCATTAACACTGCAATAAAAAATCCGATTGCACTTTGTCTTTCAGGTGCAAATAATACAAAATACTAACTATATAAAACAACTTATAAATACCCAAACTAATTATTCTTTCTCCTCATCCCACAGAGCTCACTCATGGGAATAAACATGGTATTCATGGACTCCATCTGACCTAATGCTGCTACCTATTACTAGCTGAATGCTCTAATACAACGTCATAACTCCGAATCGGAATACTACTCCAGAAGGATGCCTCCAAAATTCCACTCACTCTTTTATGCTAAATAATTATAACTACTTTTAATTCACTAATAAACTAATTAAGACACGGTCATGTGTAATGAGTACACACAATTTATTAATTCATTAAAACAATAATTTAATTAAATCTGTTTTTGTGCTGTGCCTTCGGGAATTTAAATTCCTTAATTTAATCCAAACAAAAATACACCTTATAATTGTACAATTATACTATTACTTCCAATGGCATCTAAATATGAAGCTAAATGATTGAATTAAAATTAAAACGCACCAATATTAAATAAGCACAAAAGATTACTCTGTATCCAAATACCTCTTTCAGTACTCACAACCTAACTAGCCTTATAAAGTAACAATTCAATTAAATCTGCTTTTGTGCAACTTCTCCAGGAGTCACTCTGACTCCCTTTATTAATTAAAATAATAATCGCACTTCAAATCTCAATTATTATTATTTTGAGGTTACATTGTACCTAAAATATAGAATGAAGTTATTGTTTTCAACAATTAGTAGCAACAAGGGTACAAAAGCTTAATTTTCTCTGCATTCAAATAATTTCTATTAGTAGCCCTCTCAAGACGCGATGGAGTGATCCTGAATGCATATATTCGTGTCGGGGGTAACATGCCTATGACGAAAATTAGCCCTTGGCTATACTAAAACTGAGGCTTCCATGCAATGAGCACACGCTCTGAACATGGATGCCCTGGCGCGTATCTGTCGTGTAAATATACTTAACATTCTCAATCAATTCAGTCGCCTCTTGGGTGGACTACACTACAACAGCAAGATCCTGAATTTAATAGGAATAAATATCTTACAATCATCAAAATCTTCAATTTAATAAATCAATAGAGGACTCTCATTCGGTCCACCTGCCCCAAAGTGTACTCATTAACACTGCAATAAAAAATCCGATTGCACTGTGTCTTTCAGGTGCAAATTATAAAATACTAACTATATAAAACAACTTATAAATACCCAAACTAACTATTCTTTCCCCCCATCCCACAGAGCTCACTCATGGGAATAAACATGGTATTCATGGACTCCAACTGACCTAATGCTGCTACTTATTACTAGCTGGAATGCTCTAATACAACGTCATAAGTCTGAATCGGAAAACTACTCCAGAAGGATGCCTCCAAAATTCCACTCACTCTTTTATGCTAAATAATTATAACTACTTTTATTTCACTAATAAACTAATTAAGACACGGTCATGTGTAATGAGTACACACAATTTATTAATTCATAAAACAATAATTTAATTAAATCTATTTTTGTAATATGCCTTCAGGAATTTAAATTCCATAATTTAATCCAAACAAAAATACACCTTATAATTATACAATTACACTATTACTTTCTATGGCATCTAAATATGAAACTAAATGATTAAATTAAAGTTAAAACACACCAATATTAAATAAGCACAAAAGATTACTCTGTATCCAAATACCTCTTTCAGTACTCACAACCTAACTAGCCTTATAAAGTAACAATTCAATTAAATCTGCTTTTGTGCAACTTCTCCAGGAGTCACTCTGACTCCCTTTATTAATCTAAAATAACAATTGCACTTCAAATCTCAATTATTTTGATTTTGAGGTTACACTGTACCTAAATTATAGAATGTAGTTATCCTTTTTAACAATTAATAGCAACAAAAGTACAAAAGCTTAATTTTCTCTGCAGTCAAATATTTTCTATTAGTAGCCCTCTCAAGACGCGGCGGAGTGATTCTGAATGCATATATTCGTGTCGGGGTAACATGCCTATGACGAAAATTAGCCCTTGGCTATACTAAAACTGAGGCTTCCATGCAATGAGCACACGCTCTGAACATGGATGCCCTGGTGCGAATCTCTCGTGTAAATACACTTAACATTCTCAATTAATCCTGTCGCCTCTTGGGTGGACTGCACTGTAGAAGCAAGATTCCGAATCTGAAAAGAATAAACATCTTACAACTATTAAAATTTCAAAGTAATAAAATAATAGAGACCCTCATTTTATCCACCTGCCCCAAGGTGTACTCATTAACACTGAAATAACAAATCCAATTGCGCTGAGTCTTTCAGGTGCAAATAATACAAAATACTAACTATATTAATTACTTATAAATACCCGAACTAAATATTCTTTCTCCCACAGAGTTAAATAATCTAAATAAACTTGGCAAATACTGCTCTATCGGACCTAATGCCGCTATTTGTTCCTGGATTTGTGCTCCTAGGAAGTGTCATGACCCCTGATCGGAGGACTGCTACAGAGGAGGTCGTCAGTGGACGAGAAGTGGCACTGTTGGGTCCTGCCAAGCCACCACCACAGAGCAACCCAAACATGCCTTTCCAGAAGGGGCGGGCCGGTGGAGGTCCTCTAACCCCAACAACTTCCTGTTAGGAGAGGGATTCGCCGGTAGAGTGGGGTATCGCTGCACTGATCTGTCGTCCGGACTGGACTGGGGCGCCAGGAGGCCCATCCCTCCCCACTAATGCTGCTTCAATAATTCTAAGAGTAGCATTAAGAACTAGTAAAACTAAGAGTAGTTTTTTTTTTTTTTAAATCTTTTGTAAAAATTAAAATTGTACTTAATAGTGCCATGATCGCCTTAAGCTCAACATATGCTTATGTTGTGGCAATCATGACTCTCATAGATAATAAGCAACATACATGCCTGCGTGCATGCAAAATAAACCTTTGCACCCCCCTCCCCCACTCCTATAAACCTAGTTAAAAACCCCCCTAACTGAGAAATTCTCAGTATAAACAATAGAACTCTTTTAGAGTCACCCTTCCACCTGAAAAAAATCCTGTGCTGCCAAATGCTAACTTGCTGTTGCTCCTAGCCCATATGAGGTATGGGACACTAGCAGATAGCACTTTCATACTAACTAACAAATCCTTTGATAAACTCTGGCCTACGGGACATAGTTTCTCAAAGAGATAGCTCCTTTTCTGCCTTATTTCCCTTACACTAATATACCATAACCACTTGTGTACTTTGGTCTAAAAAGACTGAAACATGCAAGCTGGTTGTATTAACAAAGGACTAAGTCCTAGTGAATAAATGAAATAAATCCTACGAATATTGAAATAAGCTATCTGAATTCTGAAATAAACATCCATCGATGCCTAAAAATCCAACTGATTACATCAATCTATTACTTTGAATACTCTTATGACTAACTCTGAACACAGTCAGTTGCTAATCTAGCAGCCACTAAAATACAGTGATTTCTGGCCTTTGGCCAATACTATACCTACCTGAAATAAATCAGATTGAGAGGCCTAGAGTCACCTTCCTATGCCACTAACCCATATTCAAATAACCAGTTGACACCAATTTATCCACCCTACCTGAAATAAGGCCTAATAATAAAAATAGTTAGACCAAGGAAGCCATACTAAAACACTGCTCTGCTGCCCAAGCATCAGTGCGGCGGTATGGCTGATCTGGCCTCTAGCCTTCCCAGTGCTGCCTGAAATACTCACGTGCTGACCCGATGCACTCCAAACCTGATCCTAACAACAGGCTTTTGGGGAAGAAGTGGGTCTCATGTTACTAAACCCGTGATTGTTCTCCTGCAACCGACGGATTAAAGCTCAAGCTAAGAGTTACATGCCGCGATAACCATCCGAATGGGCACCCGAAACCAAGAAAAAAAAAAACTATATAAAAACCTCCTAACTGAGAAATTCCCAGTATAAACAATAGAACTCTTTAGAGTCACCCTTCCATCTGAAATAAATCCTGTGCTGCCAAATGGTAACCTGCTGTTGCTCCTAGCCCATATGAGGTATAGAACACTAGCGGATAGCATTTTTTTAAACTAACTAACAATTCCTTTGAGAAACTCTGGCCTACGGGACCCTTCCGCCTTATTTCCCTTACACTAATACATTATTACCACTTGTGTACTTGGTCTTAAAAGGCTGAAATATGCAAGTTGGTCGTATTAAACAAAGGACTAAGTCCTAGTGAAAAATGAAATAATCTAAATGAATACTGTAATAAGCAAACTGAATTACTGAAATAAATAACATTGATGCCTAAAAAAACACAACCTGACTACATTAAATATTTACTTTGAATAAACTTACGTTCAACTCTGAACACAATCTGTTGCAAAACTAGCAACTATTAACACTCAGTGATTGCTGGCCATTGCCTAATCTCAACCTATCTGAAATAAATCATAATGAGAGGCCTAGAGCCACATTCCTATGCCACTAACCCAATCAAAATAACCAGTGACACCCAAAATCCACCCTACCTGAAATAAGCATTAAAATAAAAATAGTTAGACCAAGGAAGCCATACTAAAAACACTGCTCTGCTGCCCACGCATCAGTGCGGCGGTATGGCTGATCTGGCCTCTAGCCTTCCCAGTGCTGCCCTGAAATACTCACGTGCTGACCCGATGCACTCCAAAACCTGATCCTAACACCAGGCTTTTGGGGAAGAAGTGGGTCTCATGTTACTAAACCCGTGATTGTTCTCCTGCAACCGACGGA